>NC_091846.1:53397363-53700393 GCF_037783145.1 Equus przewalskii
TATTGACCAATAAATAAGTAATAAACCCACAAAACCTTCCACTGACAAATGGTAAGTTCTCAGCAAAAAAAGTCTATAGAAAATTCTTTTGGAACAAAGAAAATGAACCCAAGATCAGAGCTTCAAGAAAGCAATTTGAACAAAGAATTTGGTAATCAAAAGGATAAACTATCATTGACTGACAGCATAAATAAGAATAAAAATAATGAATAATTTTGGTGGATAACAAAACAAGTTGGAATTAAAATACTGGACAATAATAACATGTATAATATGAGAGGATATTAGGAAACATTTTTCTAATATCTTTGTACTATAAGGAATGAGAATGGGAGGAGCATTAACAAAATTTAATAACAATGATAACGATAGATTATTACAAACAATTTATAGAAATGCATTTGGAAATGTAGATAAATTAGGCAACAGGCTGTCTGTCACTTACACGCTATCCCAAAGGTAAATACTTCTTTTTTTTTCCTTTGGTGAAGAAGATTGTCCCTGAGCTAACATCTGTCCCAATCTTCTTCCCTTTGTATGTGGGATGCCACCAGAGCATGGCTTGACGGGGGATGTGTAGGTCTGCACCTGGGATCTGAACCCACGAACCCCCGGCTGCCAAAGTGGATGGTGCAAACTTAACCACTACACCACCAGGCTGGCCCAAATACTTCTAATTTTTAAGTCCATACATTGAGCAAATTTTTTGAAATCTTTATAAAAATTGGAACTTAAAATACTTTTTTGTTTCTGCCTTCTTTTGTTTCATATTGTTGTGAGATTCATCTGTTACCACAAATGGCAATAGTTTATCATTTTCATTGCTGTAGAGTAATACACTGTATATCTTAATTCATTTATTCATTTCTTGTTATTTTTGATGGACATTTGAATTGTTTCCTAGTTTTGACTACTGCGAAAAATTCTATTACTTTTTTGTACATATCTTTTGTTCCCACATTTGTAGGCATTTCTGTTGAATATTTGTCAGAATAGAATTTCTGAATCATAGGGGTTGTATATCCTTAGCTCTAATAAATAATTGTAGTTTTCCAACATGTTGCCAATTTATACTCCCACCAGCAGAATTTTACACTTCAATTGCTTACGCCTAGCCATTTAAATGAGTGTGTAATCGAATCCTATTGATGTTTGATTTTATTTTTCCCTTTAGATGGGTGAAGTTGAGCATATTTTCACATACTTATTGGTCATTTAGATAGTTTCTTTTATAAAGTAGCTATTCCACACTTTTGTTTATTTTTAAAAATTTTTAAAATTCGGTTGTTGGTTTTGCCCCACAGTTCTTAGGATACTAGCAAATATAAAAATGAAGTGATGAAAACAGACATTCTTCTTTCATTCCTACCTGCAGGGAGAACATTCGATATTTCACAAGTATGAATGTTATAGGAGTTGAGTACCTACTCTTTATAAGATTAAGGGCATTCTCTTAATTTTCCTTGTCTGATAAGATTTTCCTTTTCTAAATGAGTGGTTATTGAATATTAACAAATGCATTTTCTGCAAATAGTCTCCTCCTCAATGTGGTGAATTACATTATTTATTTATTTTTATTATTAAAATCATTCCTGGAATGAATAGGCATCCTATTACAATGTGTCCTCTTTTTCATATACCACTAGAGTTAACTTGCTAACACACTGATTGGGAATTTTACATCTTTGTATATAAGAGAGTGACATACATTTTTACTTTCTTGTTACCTGCTTCCGTAAATTAATACAGTGGCCTCCTTAAATAATGCAGAAAATATGTCTTCTCCTTTTAGTCTCAGGAAGTGTATATGTAATATTGATGTTATTTCTTTTGTAAATGTTTGGAAGAAATAACTGGAGAAGCCATTTGAATCTGTAGTTCAACTGGTGTGAAGGATTCAGGTACAAAACCTACCTCTTCACAAAATTTTGGAATATTAAGGCTTTTAATTTTTTGTGTCAATTTTGGTAAGTTATGTTTTCCTAGCAGTTTGTCCACAATATCTAAATTTTACAATGTTTTTACATAGGGTTGTTCACAATATTCTCTTATCTGTTTAAAGACTATAGCTTCTTAGGTGATCCCTTTTCATTCTGAATATTAGTAATTGTGCTTTCTCTTTTTTGACTCTGTTTTGCCAAGAGATTATAAATTTCACCGGTTTTTAAAAAGAAAACAATCTCAATCCTCAGATATGCTGATTATCTCTATTGTACATTTGTTTTCCATTTCATTAAGTATAGCATTATCTTTATATTTTCCTTCTATCTTTCCAAGAAACTGATGCATACTTAAATCATTGATATCCTGGCCCTTATTTTCTTTAATATATGTATTTAAAGTATAAAATTAACATCGGAAAGACTTTAGTTTCATCCTACAAGTTTTGAAATGTACTCAGCTCAAAATATTTTTGAAACTCAATTGTGAATTCTTTTTCTACCCATGGTTGATTTAGAGTACTGCTCAAAATAAAAAGTTACACTTTTCTTATCTTTGTATTATTTATTTATAGCTCAATTCTACTCTAATCAGATAACATGGTGTTTATGACTTTTTTTTAATGTTCTGAGATTTGCTTGCTTTAAGGTGCTGCTTATGGTCATTTTTAAAATATATATGACAAAATATATATGACAAGAATATTTGGAAAACGTATTCATATATATAGTGTGTGCAGTATTGGGTGCCGTGATCTATATATGTCAATTGGGACAAGTTTGTAAATAGTATTGTTTAAATCTTTTATACCTTTCTTGTTGCTGTGTCTGTTTCTTTCTTACCTTATTTGAGATTTTGTCCACTATTTGAGGAATTATTTCTTTTCTTTTTAATTCTTTCAGTTGAAGCTAGTTGATACATGCATACAGATGTTAATCATTAGATTTTCACGATAGATCAGACCTTTTATCAATAGGATATGCCCTTTTTCTACAGTCATTCTTCTTGAATTAAAATCTACTGTATCTGTTATTAATATAGTCATATTAACTTTATTTTAGGTAGTGTGTGCATAGCATGTATTTTTCAATCATTTTTACTTCCTATAGACTTATATTTAAGGTGTGCTTCTTGTGAGCTTAATACAGTTTTCTTTTTCTTTTTCTTTTTTTTATGTTAGCCTTGAGCTAACATCTCTTGCCAATCTTCCTTTTTTCCTTTTCTTGTTTTTCTCTTCAAAGCCTCAGTACATAGCTGCATATCCTAGTTATAAAACGTTCTAGTTCTTCTATGTGGCGTGCCACCACAGCATGGCTGAATGAGCTGTATGTACGTCTGCACACAGGATCCAAGCCAGCAAACCCTTGGCTGCCAAAGCAGAGTGCGTGAACTTAACCACTATGACACCAGGCCAGCCCCTACAGTTTTCAATTTAGACTAAACGTAGCTATTTAATTGGATTTTATCTGTTTGTATTCTATTAAGTTTCTCATGTGTTTTGATTTCAATCTATAATTTTATTATATGTTTTCTCTTTGCTGCACTCTTTTTGGAGTTCTGAGACCAATTACAACATGTGTGTGTGGGAGGGGGGCATCCCACACAACACCAAGGAATTCTTGGACACCAGCAGTGTGTACGAGAATTCAACTCAATTCTGCTACTATTTGCGTGGAGATAACATCAGATTCCGCTTGTTAAGCATCCAGTCCTACAAGATTGCTCCCCCACCCACAACTTCAGATGTCAGTTGCAAGCCCAGGGTATTACCTATGCTTCTGACCAACAGCTATAGATTGGAAGTGTCAACAATCTCCTGTCACAAGTCCAGGTTGTTACCTGTATTTTTGACCAAGTGGCTATAAATCAGAAGTTCTCACAACTCCCTTCTTGGGGTCCATTAATTTGCTAGAGTGGTTCACAGAACTCAGAGAAACATTTTATTTACTAGATTACTGGTTTATTATAAAAGGATATAACTCAGGAACGGCCAAGTGGAAGAGATGCATAAGACAAGGAATTTGGGAAGGAGCACAGAGCTTCCGTGCCTTCTGCAGGCTTGCCATTCTCCCCGTATCTCCACATGTTCATCAGTCTGGAAGCTCTGCACAAACTGCCCTTTTGGGTTCATATGGAGGCTTTATTACATAGGCAGGATTAATTAAATCATTGGCTATTGGCAATTGATTCAACCTCCAGCCCCTCTCCCCTGCCCAGGGATCAGGGGTAGGACTGAAATTTCCAACCCTCTAATCACATGGTTAATTCCCCTGGCAACTAACCCCCATCCTTAGGTGGTGTCCAAAAGTTACCTCATTAACATAACAACAGACATCTTTGTCACTCTCAACATTTAGGATTCCAAGCATTTGGGAGCTGTGAGTCAGGAACCCCGGATGAAGACCCAATATATATGAAAAATATATTTTGGTCATCTGAATGACCAAATACATATTTTTCTCATAAATCACAATATTGCACCCACCAATGTTCTTTTTTGTTTCATTCTTGCTTTATTTTGAATGAATTATTTTTACAAGCTCTGTATAATTCATTTTTATTTATAGCACCAACAATACACAATAGAGAAAGGAGAGTATCTTCAATAAATGGTGTTAGGAAAACTGGATATCCACATGCAAAAAGATGAAACTAGACCACTATTTTATGCCATACATACAATTCGACTCAAAATGGATTAAAGATTTAAATGTAAGACCTGAAACAGTAAAACTCCTAGAACAAAACATACGGGGAAATCTCCTTGACATTGGTCTTGGCAATGATTTCTTGCATATGGCACCAAAAGTACCAGCAACAACAGCAAAAATAGGGCAAATGGGACATCAGAAAGAATGAAAGGCAACCTATAGAATAAGAGAAGATATTTGCAGATCATATATCTGATTGGGAGTGAATATCCAAAATATATAGGAAACTCCTGCAACTCAATAGCAAAAAAAACAAAAAATCTGATTTAAAAATAGGCAAAGGACTTGAGCAGACATTTCTCCAAAGAACACATAGTCAAAGGTATAGGAAAAAAATGTTCGACATCATTAATTATGGGGGAATTCGAAATCAAAATGATAATATGTTATCCCATACCTATTAGGATGGCTATTTTCAAAAACCAAAAAAAAACAACAAATTTTGGCAAAGTTGTAAAGAAATTAGAACCTTTGTACCTGTTGGTGAGAATGTAAAATGATATAGCAGCTCTGGAAAACAGTACAGAGACTCTTCAAAAAAGTAAAAATAGAAATGCTATATCATCCAGAAATCCCACTTCTGGGTGCACAGCCAAAAGAATTGAGATAGGGATCTCGAATGGATATTTGCACCCCCATGTTCTTTGCAGTATTATTCACAATAGCCAAGATATAAAACCAGCCCAAATGTCCACCAGTAGATCAAAAAAATAATAATAGAACTACCATAGATCCAGCAATCCCACTTCTGACTCTATATCAAAAATAATTAAAGACAGGATTTCTAAGGGATGTTGGCAAATCCCATGTTCACTGCAGCATTATTCACAATAGCCAAGATAATAGAAGCAATCAAAAATGTCCATTAACAGAGGACTGGATAAAGAAAATGTGGCATATTCTTACAATGGGATAGTATTCAGTCTTAAAAAATAAGGAAATTCTAGCATTTGCAACAACATGCTTGAGCCTGGAGGACATTGTGCTAAGTGAAATAAGTCACAGGAGGCAAAATACTGCATGATTCCACTGATATGTGGTATCTTCAATAGTCAAACCCATAGAAGCAGAGAATAAAATAATGCTTACCAGGGCCTGGGAATGAAGGAAACGGGCAGTTGTTGTGCAATGGGCATAAAGTTTTGGTTATGCAAGATGAGTAAATTCTAGAGATCTTCTGTACAACCTGGTACCTATAGTTAACAATATTGTATGCTGCATTTAAAAAATTGTTTAAGAATATAAGTCTCACATTAAGTGTTCTCATCAACAGAAAGAGAGGGCACAAGGAAACTTCTGGAAGTGATGGATATATTTATTACCTTGACTTAGTAATGGTGAGTTGTTCAATGGGCAGTAAGTTTCAGTTATGCTAGATGAATAAGTTCGAGAGATCTGCTCTACAACCTAGGGTCTGTAGTTAACAACACAATATTGTGCACTTTGAAATTTGTTGAGAGGGTAAGTCTTATCTAAGTGCTCTTATTACAAAAACAGAGGAGATGCAAGGAATCTTTGGGAAGTGTTGGATATATCTGTTACCTCCGTCATGGTGATGGGTCATAGGTGTTTGCATATGTCCAAACTCATCAAATTGTATACCTTAAATATGTAGTGTTTTGTATATCAATTATACATCAATAAATTATAAATAAAATATACATGTTAGAAATTGTTTTTAGATTGACGAATTCTATTTTTTTCTTTATCATTAAAAAGGAGGTAAGAAAATGGCTGTGTGGTAATTCTAAAAAAAGTCATATGCAAACTGAAGTTATATTAGTTCCAAATTAAAAGACACATTTTTTCTTCTCCATCCTTTTCTTTTCCTTTTTTCTGTTATGGAAGTAATTGTCCCTGTGCAAGCCAACAGGCTATAATATTAGATTCCATTGTAGCATTGACCTATAAAATCATTTTAACTCAAGCTTATTTTACTGCAGATTTAGAATTACCCAAATTCAGGGAGTTATTCAATGTCTGATTCTTTTAAGAGATATTGTAAGGAAAATCTCTGCCCTACTTGGTAGAAAGATTAAGCAGAAATGTCTACAGAATCTCGTTGTTTTCCCATCCTTATTTGTCTTTTTTATTCAGACCCTCATTATCTTATTACACCAGGCTTATAAGTTGCTTCCCTTCCAGGAGTCTATTCTCAACTTCTATGCATTGTCTTTACTTTTGGAGAAAAAATCAGAGCTGTTCATGCTAATCCTCTGCTTAGAACTCTATTTTTGAACTTCATTCTCCGTAGGAAATATCCAAAATCATTAACAGGCCAGCCAGTGCCCTTCACAAACTGGTTCCAATCTAAATCATCAAGTACTCTGCACACTAATATTTTAAATTTCTTATACATCCTGCAGAAAAGTTGTTTTATTTCCTGCTCTTTGTTTTGTATGAGGTATATTTTTCTGTGCTTGAAAATGCTTTCCATTTTATTTACTACCAAAAAAAGGAGACAAAATATTTTACCCAGTGTTTAATATGTCACATAACAGCATTTACATTTAGTATTTCTTGATCTCCTTTATTAGACAGGATAAATTGCAGCTTACTTGATTGCCTAACGTTAAGACGTTAAGGCAAAAGTCAACTGAGAAATGAGTAAACGAGGTCCCCATTATCAGTGGTATTCTAGCTCAGAGACTACAATATTTGCCTGGATTAATACCTAACCCAACACTTTCCCTACTCTGACAGAGAAAACAAGAAATTTCTGTTACTTCTGCTCTATTTTACTACATTGTACTTAAACTCCTTTTTAGGAAGTCTGTTATTAATGTTTCTTAATACTGGCAATTGATTCTACTCAAAATGTTAAAAATGGCTTTTCTTTTGATTTCTGTTATTATAATCATTTGAACCTCAAATTGAACCTACCATAAGGACAGCATTTTATAATCTACACAGTAAATTATAAATATATCGAGTCTACAGTTAACAGGTTGAAGGCTGATAAGACAGGTGATAGTAACAGATTTTGGGAATGTCGTATAAGCAAGGAACATGAATGAATTGGGAGAGATTCTCAAATTAAACTGGCATTTTTGAATAATTTTTCATAATTTAATTTCTTTAGGAGTACTATAGTCAATAATAATAATCTTGCAATGATTACTCATTAAGTGCACGATATTTAAATTTTATTTAGATACCTCAAAATCAATTGATTTTAATAAATACATTTAATTCTTGTGATACTTTAAAATGCTTCAAATCATTTAGCTTATCTTAATAAAGTCATATTATTTAAATGTCAAGTACATGAGTTTAAAAAAAGCTTTCACGAATAATAGAATCAGGGAATTAACTTTAGAAGCACTTTAATGCTTAAGTAAAATAATACGCATATACTTGCTAAACTCTCCGTTCCTGAATCGCCGTCTTGATTTAGGCACTTTCTGTGTAAGGTAGGATTGTACTTTATGAGCAGTCATTTTGATTTTATCTTGTGGAAGTGATCATTTACCAAAGGTATGATGATAAACTCCAATTAGACTCTTATTCATATAGCAATTCATTCAGCAATTACCTTGAATCATTCTGTTTCTCAAGAGTAACTAAAATCAATTAAATGGAATATGTTTCACATGTAAAGCTAGCTCTACATTTTTAGAGAACACATGATATATCTTGACATGATGGTTGTCTTTCATCTTCTTTCCTAAGGAGCTGAACAGACACTAATGGCATTGTCCCAAGTTTCCTCTTACCAGATTCATGTATTTTTAATGATTGTCTTTTTGTTGTAAATTCTGTTTGAAAATATGTGAGAAGGTTTTGGCATGATCCAGAACAGAGTTACCTTTTAAAATCAGGATCTAGCAATTCGTTCAGAACCTCAAAAGGGCATACCTTTACAACAAAATAAACTTCAAAATATCTATACAGTACAAGAGTTTGTCTTAAATAAGAGCAATTTGTATTTATATTGTCTTTGTTTTTCAAAATAAAAAGTAGGCTTTTAGGTTGACATATTATCAAAATATTCATTATTATAGTTGCATACCACATTAAATAAAATATGATATATAAATCCTTTAAGTAGGAAGTAGCACAAAGAGTTCTCAAAGGGGAAACCTATGGATACACTGCCCTCATTCCATTGACTAAGGCTTAGGTAGAGTCATGCGGTATTAGAAGACCTGGTCTACTTGGCAGGGAGTCAGAATAAAACAGCTTGGTGGGTATGTGCATCTGCCTCTTTGGGACTCTCCATGAACTGCCCATTGTGACTATACTTGGCAAGTGAGTAGTAGAGAAGCCATGTTGAGTGAAGTGCCTGGATTGATTGGCCAGAGTGCGGCCTGACAGACTCATAAATCTCCAATTTAAGGTTAAAAAAAAAGTTGTCTAAAATCTTTGGACCTAGTTGTCTAACATCGTTGAGCTCCTAATTCTGGGAGGACTGAAATTTCAAGTTACGGAAGTCCTAGAGGGAGAAGTGTAAGAAACCAAAGACAACTACAGTCATTGTCTATCAAAACATGAGCATACTGTTCAAAAGGCCAATTCCAACCAGTTTCACAGTAATAGATAAAGTGAAGACAGACCTCAATTCCAAGGAATAGAATGGGTGATACAACCTAACCAGAAAACAACAGCAGGCCGAAGAATGAAATAAGGGTGTTGACGACAACCCCGGAAAAATGGATATTTACTCACAAGTGACTAAATACTGGATTAATATTCTCACACTTAAATTTAGCATAAATCTCTTAATTGGAATAAATTCCAATTTAGTGATGCAATAAGTTGCTGATCTAGATTAGCTGGAGATTTAAGATCTTTTATAAGACATATTTTTGCATTATACTTGTAAACACGTCATTAAATGACTGATTATACTTCTAAAAATAGCAAGTAATCTCTTGCCTCCTTTTGTTTAAGCTCTGAAGACGGATGTTCTTCCTCCACACTCTTTGCTCCATTATTGGTTAGAGAAGTACTCATATTGGCCTGAACCACGGCAGCATTGTGGTGGATGTGTGAGAAATATGCCCCTCCTTTAAAAAATTCTTTCAATTCAATCTGCAAACTTTGAAATTCTTTACTTTTGATATGCAGGTCAAATATATATATGAACATTTCAAATTAATATACAATTTAAAAGAGAAAGTCTGAAGACAAAAATATTGCAATCTGTTTAGTCAGATACCATTTTAACGTTTCAGGACAGGTCAGTAAAAGTTGGAATCTTTCAGATATCCACACAACCAATTAGGAATAATGTTAACATGACTAACTATCTCTCATATACTTAATAGAAAATCATACCAAGCCTCTATTTGAATAACGTACAGCCATTCTTTGGTTTTATATATTCTAATTTTACATGCACGTCTTTTCATTTATACCCACCGTAATTTTTTGTCTATATAGCCAACTCTTTAAGGCAGTCAGTCCAGAATGAAGGGTTAATCATAATCAATAAATATTATGATTTTATAGATATGCTCCCTGAGTGGTGTTATACATGAGAATCTTGAGGACACAGTAGTAGTGTTGAGATTATGATATCTAAGTAGGGAAACCACTAATTTCAGAATTCTACCATAAATAGTTAACTTTTTTGAGTTTTCTAAATATTAAATGTATATTCTTCTGTTGTTTTAAATTCTCCCCTCATGGAAAGAAATAACATTTGTTCTTTTGCCAGCAGAAAGAAGGTAGGCAGAAAGATGTCATAGAAAGAAAATAGAAAAAAAATAAGAGATAAGTAATGATACAGAAATAAAGACCCAGAGCCTTATAAATCAGTAGGAAAGGGAGGCGGGGGGGAGAGAGAAAGAGAGAAAAATTATTTACAGGTACATTTTCAGAGTGATATTGAGAGCAGACTGCTAAATTTTCCAGGTATTTTGAGAAAGTCAAGAAAATCACATCATGAAGTAGAGGGGGCTGATGAAGTGTAGGCCCTAAGGACCTGTTGTTGTTGGATAAGCCATCACAGAACAAAACAAACTTTTGCAAAAAGGAATTCAGCTATACAAAGAAGGCAGTGGAGAGACTAGAGACAGCTGCTGCTCTGCATCCTGGAGGTCTTTCACACCTTGGGGCCTCTGACACACGGAGCTGCTGACAAAGATGAGAAGGACAGTGAACAAAAACACCACCAAGCAAACCTCGCCACTCTCTTTCTTGACAGCAGGGGCTGGAACAGAGTCCCTCCAACTTTTTCCAGCTCCTCAGGCTCCTGAGAAATCTAGCCGTGAGCACATTCTCATAGCTCAGACATAAACAAAACAAAGGGAAAAATACCAAACTGTGTCTGTATGATGCGTACTTGGAAAGTAGACATGTTTACATCACGTGCCATTGTTATTCGAAAACTTACAGCTATTGCTTTTTAAAACTGAGATCAAACAGTGAATAATGATGGTAAGTAAAACGGAGAAGTAAATGTCCTCAGAAGGTGTTGTATTAAGTGATAAAATTCAATTATGTCATGCAAATTGTCAAATATTATTTATTTTTTATTACCAAGAAAGATAAGACCAGTCGCCAAACAACAGCCATAAAAGACCTTGGTCAACCATACTCCAAATGAACAAAACTCACAATCCCAGGAAAGACAAATAAAGCCCAGTAGCAATAAAAGCCGGTGTACCTAGGCATCCTTTAGATGTGAGGACTACATTTAAGAGACTCAGTTAAAATCATGAACTGGATCCTTTATCCACAAACTTCCTTACATGTTACATTGTAATGTTACATTTAGTAAACCTTATTATAAAATGTGATTGTGATAAATGATATAGAGTCACATTACTTAACAATGGGGACACGTTCTGAGAGATGTTATTAGGTGATATCGTCATTGCACAAACATCAGAGAGTATACGTACACAAATCCAGATATTATGGCCTACTACACACCTAGGCTATGTGGTACTAATCTTATGGGACCACCATTGTATATGCAGTTTCTCATTGACAGAAACATCATTATGCAGTGAATGACTACATTTTATTTACTTAAGGTGAGACAAGCCATTTCAATTATAGCAATTAGAGAAAGATGACAAATATTTCAATTACAAAGAATAGCTATTTTAAATATATCTAACAATGGGCCAGCCCCACGGCCTAGTGATTAAGTTCAATGTGCTCTGCTTCGGCAACCGCAGTTCAGTTCCCAGGCATGGACCTATACCACTCATCTGTGGCCATGCAGTGGTGACAACCCACATACAAAATAGAGGAAAATTGGCACAGATGTTAGCTCAGGAGGAATCATCCTCAAGCAAAAAGAGGAAGATTGGCAAAGGATGAAATGGCAAATGGCTCAGGGTGATTCTCCCTCAGCTTAAAAAAAAAAAAAATCTGATAAAAAATGTGCATATGTTCAGACTAGTATTTTGGTACCTCTTTCCACTCTTGGGTAATTTCTTATCTGCTTCAATAATCTGGTAACAAAATCTTTTCATATATAGATGCACCACGGGTCTTGGTTGCAGTACCTGTAGTAGATACAGAAGACAAAATCTACCGTATGTGATGCTAGTGGATCACTAATAATCTCAATAAGAAGATCCAATTAGAAAACTTGGAAAGAAAAATATAACCATTCAAATTAAAAAGAAAAAGAAATGAAGGGGTACAAAGAATGAAGTCATGTATTTTAATAAGATAATATACTTATCCCCATTTATACTAAAAAAATATAAATCTACATTGAATTTTCACTCATCGTATGGGGAGAGAAAATAAAAGTGGTGACTTTGGTTTAGTTTATGTTTGTGGGAATGGGTGCTCTCATATATAGTGGATGCCAGAGTATATGAGGATTCAGCAATGTATCTCAAAATACAAATACACAAATCCTGATAGAGCAATACTACTAATAGCTGATACATACTGGATATTTACTAACTGCTAGACACTGATATCACTGTAAAGGACTGGCACATATGTATGTATCTATTAAGTTGGTAGTATTTTTGTCCTCATTATACAGAAGGGGTAACTGATGCTTAGAGGCAAAAAAATGCCCAAAGTTGTATCAGTCCATACAATGGATATCAAACAGCTGTGAAAATAAAAGAGAAAAGAATTCATATTCTTATATGAATAATCTCTAAAATACACAAAGTAAAACAATTAAAATAAATCAGCTTAGGAAAGACCATATATCTATGGACATATTTGCATATAAAAGGATAAATTCTCTCTCAAAGTTGACATGTAAGTGGGAGAAATTAAGGAGGTAGATATTTTAAGTATACCTTTTATATTTTTGTATTTAGAACCATGTAAATATTAGCTGTAAACCATAAATAAATGAAAATGATATCAGTTCTCCTAATTTTTCTTTTTAATAACTTTTTTGTTTTTGCTGAGGAAGAGTGGCCCTGAGCTAACATTTGTTGCCAATCTTCCTCTTTTTGCTTGAGGAAGATTGTTGCTGAGCTATCATCTGTGCCAATATTCCTCCATTTTGTGCACAGTTTGATGAGCAATGTGTAGGTCTGTGCCCAGGATCTGAACCCACAAACCTCGGGCCACCAAAGCAGAGTGTGCAAACTTAACCACCATGCCACTGGGCTGACCGCATCTCCTAATTTTTTAATTTTTTTATTCTTTTGTTACTCATCATGGTTTTATCATGTACATGTGAATCCTTAAAGTATTATTTTGTTTTGAATTTTGGACATCCTTTAAATGATGTGACAAAAACTGCTAACTGTCCTCTTCTTTCTTTTAGTAATAACTCCTCACCACCACATGCACACATGACACCCCTAAGTACAAACAGATCATAGAGACCACATTTGTGATTCTCTCTTACTACTACCAGTGACCCTGGAACTAGTTTCTCACCAGTGAAATGTGACTGAATCCATGTGTGTGCCTCATAACACTACTTAACAGAAAATTGCTTGATCTCTACTCACTCTCTTTTGCTTTTTCTGGGTGAGGAAAGACTAGAGAGCTTATGTTATGGTTGTATCACAATCTAGAAGTATAACCTCAAGGTGTAGCTCCTCTCTCTTCACTAATAGTGACAGAGAAATAAATTTTAAGTGTTTAAGCCTTCGTAATTTTGAATCTCTTTGTTACAAGTGCATAAGCCAGGCCCTAACTAATATTAGTGGTATTCCAATATATTCTTCTATTACTGTCCTTTGGATTCCACATTCCATTGTGAGATTCATCTATGTGTGTGCCTAGAGTTTCTCATTTTTCCTGCTTCATAACAATATTACATTGTATGGTTAAAAAAATACATGTTATGGAGAAGAATATCATGCCTTTCAAGTAATTCATGAGTTACAGAAAGATACATTGTGAAATTTGTGATATATTTGTAACTAATGACGATAACAACACAAATATCAAGACCTCTGAGATGCAAACCAAGTGATATTTAGGGGGCTATGTGCAACCTTACAACTACATCAAATAAACAATACTGAAAATTGAATTGTCTTCAACTCATGAAACAAGGAAATAAAAAATAAATTGAAACAAAGTAAAGAATATTAAAATTAATGAAAGAGGAAAAAATCAGCAATTATCCACAAAAACTTTAAAAGCATAAATCACTTAACAATACTGTGGGTTGTCTGATCAGAGAAAGAAAGAAAGAGTGAAAGGGAGAGAGAGGTACAGTGTCTGGTGATGCATATGAAAACCCTTGTAAACATTAAGTAATTGAAAAGAATTATACCCTCTTACAAATGAATACATGGAATTGGGCTAAGATAACATTATAATAAGCCTATATTTTATATTTATTCATTGTTCACAACACATAAGTAGCAATATTAGAAATAAAAATATATGCCTATATTTTAATTAGTGCAATTTCTATAGAATCACTACCTTATATAAAGCAAGGGCTTAGTATGCATATAGAATAAATGAATGAAGGCAAGATTGAACAATAAAGCCTCAAAATTTGTGAGTTAAATATTACACAAAAGTAACTGGCATTTTGTCATTCTTGTTATTGGTTATTTTAATCCAAATGTTATAATGAGAACTGTAGCCATGCAGTTTTACTACTTATGGTCCATCTACCTATTTTTGCTTTATTTCTCATTCAATGCCCCATTGTTCCTCTGTTTCAGCTGCTTTAACAATGAAAAATCAGTGGAATTTAGCTCTTGGATATTTGGCAATCTTAAAAAATTAAAGGAGCAATAAAAATTAGGAAGCTGTCATTTTGAGCTTTGTACAAGATTTTGATTACAGATGTGAGAGAGAAATCCACAGGCAGCTGAATTATCTCCTTCATTACTTTTCAACCATATGTATGTGAAGGAGCATTGTATTCTGATACTTGCCAATCACGTCAATACGCTCAACTTGTGCTTTTCTTTAAAATCCAAAAACTCTGTCTTCCTTGCTTTTTTGTAATGGTGTATGCATATATATGATTGCTTCCTGTTTCTATCTTCCTCTCAAAACAGGATAGGACACAGCATAAAAGGAGCTCATATAGAAAAAGCTAGCTTATGCAAAGATGAGGAAAAAACGAAAAACTAGGGAGATATAATGGGGCGCATAGAACTTACTCCATCATAAGGCAACTGCATTTAAGCCTGATTGGGAGAACGTTGTTCAATTGTTTCCTGGTCACCACAAAGTAAAACTCAGCTTTAAAGCTTGTTCCTCTTTGCTTTGCTCCTTCGTGTGTCTCAGTAAATCTAATTCCACTGATAATTTGTTCTGAAAGTAAAGCTGAATTGCATGTCAGTAGGAGGATATTTGCATTCCCGAATGGGGAAAACTAACGAGAGTTGAAATATAACTTTCAAGGAAGATATAGAATCTCCTTTCAAAATGTCACATTTCTGACAAGTCTGTAGATGAACTAGTTGATTACGGTGACTGATAATATGTATATACATTTTATATGTATATTTTGTATATATATGTAACTAATGGAATTTTCTCTACTTAAAAAGGTAAACATTATGAAGGACAGTAGTGTTTCAGAGCTAGATTTCATGGTAGTTTTTGAAAATAGCCTCTATTTGTAGCTGGAGGCCGAGGATTCATAGATGACTTTCAGATGTTCCTTAAAATCTTTAAAATTACATGTACCTTTTATCTGTGTCTCGACCTATGTGTATCTGGGGAGCAGAGGATGTGCTGTCGTCTTCACACCTTCTGTAATCCAAAGTAGACACCTGATCACAGAACTACCGCATTCTCTGGGAGTACAAGTAGATACAGGAAATTTTACATTAAGGAAACTGAAAAGTGGCAAAGAATTTTCTTTAATGTAGCATGTGCACAAACATCCATTGTCATAGAAAATTATTGCTGGCATGTTTAATGCATCCAAAAAGAGCGTTTTAAGTTAATTTATGATACTTCCTTATGTTATCGAAAACATAAAATTATCTTATTGGGGTATCATGTTTTGCCGATCATTTGAAAGCTATTTATCAAATAAATAGAAGGAGTTCATTTCAAACAGATCCAATAACATACATTCTTCCCTATTATCCTATTAGAGAGCAGTCAATAAAATAAATGTCTCAGTCACCGCAGAATTATCAATCTTATTGGGTTATTTTTTCTGCTTTGAATCAGCAAACAAGTCGGCAATTGGAGATTTCTTGTGACCTTTAAAATATCAATCCATTTCACAGCAAGAGGCAGGAAAAAAGAGAATGGAGCAGTTTAAGAACACGCGCATATACACACACATACTTTGTGTACATACATTACACATACATGCAATTTTTCTGCTAAACTGAAATATAGAGTTTTTTCCACAAAAGTCCAATGGCATCATTTGTTTTTTCCTCTTTAGGACTGATTTCAAGAAGAGAAATTAGTATAACACAACAAGTGAGAAGAGAAAACAAATGTGGATTCATGCCTTCTTCTTTTGCTCTTATACGAAAACTGTCCTTTTTCTCCCACTTACTTCTTGCTGACTTTTTCTCTCATTCTTTAAGCTATGGAGACAGGCTGTTTACCTTAAAATTGACCAGTGATGAAGTTTGGTAACTGCCGTCAAACAAATTTGTCAAAGAAACATGTTTAGTGGTTAGATATTTTCACCATTCTATCACTCTACATTTGGCACAGAAAGGAGAAGCAAGAGAGATGTTACCTATGCAAATAACTGGGACCTATTAAGGAATCATTGATAAAGAGGAACAATAGGAATAATTTATTACCAACCTTCCAAGGAATTTTTCTTGCCTAGTCTGACTTTTAGAAGGAAAAGAATGTAATTTTATATAGTAAATAACCTTGTAGCAGTACTATTTTACTTTAACATTAAATAAACGTAATTTTTAAATAATTTGTACTTTTTATTAAGACTTAATGGGTCAAATTGCGTTTTGAATAAAGATTGAAAGATATATGCATTTTTTTCTATACCTAGGAATAATTTGTCCTAAAAGACTGAAAATTCATTATGAGAAAATGGGGTCTGTGTATGTCACATATGGTTTATTGAACATTAATGAATTAAATACCCAGTTTTCCCCAATGCATTACATACATAAAGGAAAGAATATATAATTTAGCAACAGCTGTAGAGATTCAAAATGACTACTGGCAATATTAGTTCTTTTTCTCCTTTGCAATAATTATGTTACATTAAAATAAGCCAACTGGTACAATGATGTTATTAGGCAGAAAATACATTCATAAAATTTGAAGTGGATATACAAATACAATTATGATATCCGGAGGCACCGAATGGTAATGCAAATTACACTTTTTAATTTTAGACATAAACATTTAACACAAAGATGATTAATTTTGCCAAGTCAAGCAAAATTACTTTGTTCTTCATTTGGAAAAGCACTAATTTGTAGCACTAAACCATTTGTTCTAAAATTTTGTAGCAGACTGTTGAGTAATTTTTTCTCCATTTAAATTGTCTATGCAATAGTAAATATGTATCCTATAAATTTTGGAAAAGCATAAAACAATAGTTTTTTTTCCTTTAAAAGGACTGACAACCATTTTCAAGCTATTATATTTTTAATCTCAAAAATGAACAAAGCATCAAATTCAAAAGGGCTCTTTCGCTTAATACTTGATGTACTGAAACTGAAATTAAATCTGTTCGACATGTTAGAATAGAACTCTTAAACACTTATGGTAGATTATTGTTTGCTGGATGAAATTTAAGGACTCCATCTGTTGAGTTTTATGTGCAAATTTTGTAAGTCAAAATTTGTACTTAACAATGTGAAATAAAATAGATGTAGCATTAAATCATACTATTGCAAGTGAAGACAGATTATGTGACGTGTTTAAAATGTAAGACATTTTTATTTTATAACAATGTACTCAAAACAGGGTGTTAAAGTGTCTTCCTGAAAGGTACCATGTCTCATTCATCTCCGTGGACCATAGCAGAGCGCAGAACCCACTGAAAGACCTAAATAAATAGTTTTCATGATGTAAAAACAAAAAATCATGTTTTAAATTTAAAAAATATTATTTAATTTGCTCAACATCAATTACTTTTTCCGTAAAAATCAGTGGACTAAAACAGGTTATTGATTATAATAGTGGTTTGGCAACTATATCTATCTCTACCTATCTGAGAGAAACAGAGACTGATTTTGCTTTTAATCTGAATCTTCTAGCTCCATGTGTCCACGGTTCTTAGGAAAGTAATGTGATTCATTTAACTAGCAATCCAGAAGATGCCAAAATGCATTATAACAATGACTCAAATAAATGTACTAAATGCTCACACATTACAATAATATAACGAAACATTACAATATTGTGCCACTTCTTAAAGGTGACCTTTCTAATCTAATTACCCTGTGATGCCCTCTCAAAGAACTTTATAGTTCCTTTTTCATATCCTGTCTAATTCTTGAAACTTCTTCATCAAAATCAGTCTTCCCCACTAGTCTTCAGGTCCCACGACCATGGGGGCGATGTCTATACTTCTCATCAGTTTAACCTCTGATAGTTATCCTGCAGTGTCATGTAAATATACACCAAAATTGAGTGATAGCACGGAATAAACATAGGAAATTCAGGTTGGAATTTGCAGGATTAGCATCAGCTGAATTTGGACAATTACAGAATAATTTAAATATTCAAGAAGAGTGCAGACTCTGTTTTTTTCTTGCCTTGTGGCATGCCTTTAAGTTTTTTGCTGACTTCTAGACATGTTGTATTACGTAACAAAGACATTGAGATATATAGTCTTTAGTGAGAGAATTTCTGTTGTTGGTTGTGTGTTGAGCTGTTTTAATGTTTGCCATAGAGATTTCCAGTTCCTCTAATGTACTTATTTTTGTCTTTCCTCTTGTCTTTGAGGTTCCCTATACACTACTCCTTAGAGTGACTCTGTTTCTTGTCTTTCTCCTGTAATCCAGTATTATTATACTGCAGCTTTTGTTGGTGTGGGAATAAAACATAGAGGAAGAACGTTCTATAATCTTCTGAATGAATTTCAGTCCCTGGCTGTAGTTTTCCCAATCTAGTTCTTTGAATCCAAGAGCCCTGTTGATTGTGTTTTTACCCCCATACGTGAGACAGAAAGGCTGGGCTGGGGGGGCTCAAGTGGAAAGGAATTCTCTTTCCCCTGCTGGGATAAGTTTTCTGACAAAGTTCTTCAGCCTGGGAAGTAGGCGTTTGGTTTAGAAGAGCTCCCGTCTGTTTCACAGTACTTAGTCTCCCGCTCCACCTGCCAGGGCCATGAGGAGATCATTCTTGAATTCTGTGTGACCTTCCTGGAAGGAATGGCCAGTGAAAGTGCTGAGAGGGGAGATGTTAATGCTGTGCCACCCTAGGAGTTTCTCCCTCTCACTCTTGTCCATACTCAGCTTCCGGCAAGTGAAGTGTTCTTACCAGTTCATAACTCTGGACGTTTTTGCTCCAGGAAAGCAGATCTCAGCTGTGAGTCTCTGGATTTGCATGACTTTTCAGATTTGGGGGTGATGGTTTGCCTTGCAACCTCGTTCTCTAAGTCCAAGAAAAGTCATTGATTTTCAGTTTTTCCCATAATTTCTTGTTGTAAGGACAGGAATGATAATTTAAAATATCTTTACAGGCAGGAACTGAAACCAGAAGACTCTCTGCCAGGTTATTTTAAATTACTTTTTCATTTTTCCCTTAGAGAAAAATATTTTTGTAAAGTAACTGGATGTGCACTATGAGGTACTTTCTTAGTTGTGAATGAGGGATGGAACCCTACCTTCTATTTTTATATTCTCTGGCTCGCCTGACACATACTTCAGTTGGAGCACAGGAACACCTTCTGGACACCTATTATGATTACTATAAATGGGTTCTGTTATTGTGACTTCTCCTACATTTCAGGAGCAAATATAATAAGACGGTAAACAGCAGAGAAAGTGATAAAAATATCTCTCTATGCATATTCCAATTATCTGTTGTCCTGCTGAGCGTAATTACATCTTGCATATCATCTGACTGTTCTTTGACCCAGGGGAACTGATTTTGTGCTGTAAATCTTGTCTGGCCTGTAGTGTACTTAGGAAAAGAGGGTAAGGGAGGAATTTTAAAAGGTGTATTCCCTTCAAGCAATTATAATCAACATATCTCTTTGGATAACCTCCCCGACTTGCCTTCACACTGGTACCAGGGGTGACAGTCAGGGAGGAGAGAGTTCAAGGCTTCTGAAAAGTGACTTAAATTGACGTTCAGTAATACACTATATAGTGTTTTCAATTACTTAAATGTCACCATTGCTCTTAGGAATAATACTCATATATTTCTATAGAAAAGGAAAACTGACAAAAGTAAAATCAAGATTTCTTTAAACATTTAAGATCTTGAATTAAACTATCAAGAGACAACTATAAGACAAGATCAGTCTGTGTTCTATAGTCAACACAAATTGTGAATGTATTAGTGCATTTTGAAGTAATAAGTGATAAACATGGTTCTGAAATGGAATTTTAAAAGAGGCTGCAGAAAAATATTTTTCAGGATTTCTGCCTGTATTACCGTGTGTGTGTGTGCGTGCATGTGTATTGTATCAATAAAGTGAAGCACTAATATTTAAATATGCAATTGAATCAAAGAATTCTACGGTGACACAAAATCATCACGAGTAGAGGTAACATGTGTGGTCATTTAAACTTGCATATTTGCAGTGGTGCCTCACTAAACCAGCTAGGATATTCACACTTAGGGTGAGAATGTCAATTTGCTCAGAGGCCAAATGTGTCTCACAAACAATGAGTTTTCTGTACATAGTGTTTTACGAACCTATTAACTAGTTGTAGAAATATAAATAACAAATGTTTTATATAATTATTTCAATGTCCACAATTTGCTGTGAAGTAGATGATCTGTCAAAACTGCATGCAAGTAATTGCCTGGATCTGCTCTGGAGCTGACTTCTTTTAGAATGGGGAATATGTTCTCCAAGGCATTGCCATAAAGTCCGAATCTATCTCACACAGTCATTGCATTTTCCAGGCGCCTGTAAATAACCAAGTTAGTGTGCTCGAATATGGAGTGCACCCACGCAATGAAACTTCAGTAAATTTAAACAGATTAAAAGAGTTGCTATATTTTTCCATTAGAGGCACTTAATTTATATCACTAGGGTTCAGATAGTTGAATATAGAAAATGGTACGCAACAGACTTTTGAAGTGTTCTTTTTACTGCTGTACACATTTATTGTTATAATGCCATTACATTATAGTATATTACATAATAGTATATTAATGCTATTATGGAACACATTATTTTTCTTTATTCCAGTGCAATACGACATTCATGACTTATGTACCACAGCATATCAAAGTTGCCCTCTCTTTCTGACAAAATAAATGACTTGCTTCTCCTTTTCTTAATATACTGTTCTCACGAACTGGACTGCTTAAACATTAATCTCTTCCATAGCTATTAAATTACTACCCACCACTAAAGAGCCAGCCTAAACACAACAGTTTTCACGAAACTTTCACAGAAACACCTATCCCACTAATTATATGCTTTTAACTGAATCCATCAGAAATTTCCTTTGATTTTTTGACACACTAAATTTGACTTATATTTAGTAATGTTAGCTTTTAAAATGCCCAAACAGGGCTTCAAGCGTCTCGACAGAGATGATTTTCTTTAAGATTATGTGTTTAGAGCAGTTTTAAGATCATAGCAAGATTGACAGGAAGATATAGAGATTTCTCATACAGACTGTGCTCCCACACATGCATAACCTCCCTCATTAGCAATACTCCCCACCAGAATGGTACATTTGTTACAATTTTTCTAGCTACACTGATATCTCAAAATCACCCAAAGTCCATAGTTTACATTATGATTCATTCTTGGTGTTGTACACTCTATGCATTTGGAAAAATATATAACAACATATATCCATCATTATACCATCACACAGAATATTTCAACTGCCCTAAAAATCCTCTGTGCTCTGCCTATTCATCCCTTCCCCGACACCAAACCCCTGGGAACCACTGAGCTTTTTGTCTCCACAGTTTTGGGTTTTCCAGGAGGTCATATTTTGAATCATACGGTGTGTAGACTTTTCAGATTGGCTTTTGTCACTTCGCAATATGCATTTAACGTTTCTGCACATCCTCTCACAGCCTGCTATTTATTTCTTTATAGGATATCTTGAAGCTGGGTAGTGTTAGTCCTTCGATTTTGTCCTTCAATATCGTGTTGCGTATTCTGGGCCTTTTGCCTCTCCACGTAAGCTGGAGATCTCTTTGTCTATATCTACAAAATAATTTGCTGGAATTTTGATTGGGATTGCACTGAATCTATAGATCAAGCTGGGAAGAACTGACATCTGACAATATTGTTTTCGTACGTAAGAATATGGAATCTGTCTCCATTTATTTAGTTCTTTTATGTCATTAATCAGAGTTTTGTAGTTATCCTCATAAAAATCTTGCACATATTTTGTTAGATTTATACCTGAGTATTGTTAAGAGGGTAGATCTCATGTTATGTGTCTTTTACAACAATAAAAATAAATAATGACAAAACTAGGAACTTATTTCTGAGAAATAAGGAAAGGCCACAGAATTGGGGTGTAGTTTATCTTCGCGTTCAATAGGAAGTCAACTTCTAGGGAAATAACGTGCACATTTAATTTCTTTCTATAAGAAAATATAGACATTTATTTATATAGATAGACCAAAGAAGAACTTTGATTTTCTCCTGTGGCCTGATAACTTACTAATAGCTAATACTTATTGAAAGTTTGCTATTGCCAGACCCTCTTCTAAGGACTTTACATGTATTTTTCACGTGTTTACTACCTACCTTATGAGTTGTAAGTATTATCATCTCCAATTTAACTATATGGAAACTCATGCCATCTCTAGGTTTAAAAGCTTAATCAAGGTCACTTGATCAAGGTAACAGCTGAAGTCTGGTTCTGAAATTGATGCTTTTAATGACTTTACTATTTTTCCTTTTGTAGTTCTCAAAATTTCATATTTTAAAACCATTTATACTAGATTTAAAAAGTCATATCATAGTTTATTTGATCAAAATAGACCATGGGAGGGTACTGTCCCACGTCACAAAAGTTGACGGAAATTAAGTGACATATACAAGTTTTTAAAGCTGGCTCTCTCAAAATACTATACTCGTAGAAACCAATCTGCAATACAACACAAGAAGTGTAAGTCCTGAAATTAGGTTACGTGATGTTAACAAACACTGTTTACTGTTGTAATATTTCCCAGTGATACTTTTTTAGCCTTTTTTCAATATCTTGGATTTTTCTTTCTTCTACAAAAAAAATAACTTTTCAAAAAGTGTTCCTCTTCCAAATGTCCCCTATATTTTTAATCTATTCTGTCTTTCAGCCCCCAAAACCAAAATCTAAATTCACAAATAATTAAAATAAACTCTACTTTTCAAGAAATACTTATTAAATCATTATTCTATTGTTAAATTATATGCTCTTCAGTCTAATCTAAGAGTATATCACTTATATCCACCTTGTTTAGGGAAAATGCACAAGTAGAGGTACATGGTATGTGCTGGCCCTTTAAAATTAGATTATTTCCTTCATATTTTGTACTAGGGTCAAGAATTTCTTTTGACACAGAATTTCTCCCCCTCTATTGAGACAAGCTTTTCATCAAAGATATCTACCCAAGGTGAATATCCAAGCAACTTACTATTTGCCACTTTATTTATAAAATAGGTAATTTAAGATTGTCTTTTAAGGCTTGAGGGAAAAGAATCTCATTCATTAGCCCCAAGGAAATTCTGTCCACATTATAGAGAGTAAAATGATTTTCCTCCCTCTGCAAAAGAAGCCTACCCAATGAAAAGAGCAAACATTAACTGAAAGCTTAGAATTTACCAGTGAATGTTGTAAGTAATTAACATGTAGTAACAGAGGAAGGAACTATTATACTAATTTTATTTATTTATTTATTTTGAGGAAGATTAGCCCTGAGCTAACTACTGTCAGTCCTCCTTTTTTTGCTAAGGAAGCCTGGCCCTGAGCTAACATCCATGCCCATCTTCCTCCACTTTATATGTGGGACACCTGCCACAGCATGGCGTGCCAAGCGGTGCCATGTCCACATCCGGATCCGAACGGCGAATCCCCAGCCGCTGAGAAGTGGAACGTGCGAACTTAACCACTGCACCACTGGGCCGGCCCTATTATAGTAATTTTAAAGATGAGGAAATTGAGGCACAAAATGTTTGAGGGAATTGTTCAATGCCATACAGGTGACAAGTGGAAGAACCAGGATTTTAGCCCTGGCTAACTGGTCCAGATTCACATCCATTATATTATCTCACTATTGTCAATTACTTTAAGAGGAAAAGCATGAGCAAATTCCTTATTTCATGCTTCTATCTATGCAAATACATCTGCAATCCAAGAGGCAGATGAAGAGAAATAAATAAAATACATTTAAGAAGAGTCATAAGGGAGATGTTATCATAGATTATTTATACGCACTATTGATTTTAATCCTTAAAATAAGTACAATAACGACATTATAATACCTTGTATTCATGAGGCTCTGACTGTGGTAGACACTCTGAAAAGAAGTGTGTATATACACAAAATTTTATTCAATCCCTACTTTAATCTATGTAAATAATACATAGAGGCACGGACTACCTGGCCTATGCTATTGCATTGCCCAATGCCTCAAGGCCTCTCACTTGCTATGTATACACTGTCTAAATAATTAGAGTTGACAATGAGTTTTACTACTAATAACTATAAGGAAAAGGGTATTAGTAGACTGTAGGAGACCATAATATTGGCATTATGGTTTGTTTGCATGGCCTTTCTTTATGAAATTCCACTTATAATTTGCTATATTAATATTTCCAAAGCCTGAGCAATAAAATAGCAAACAACAACTACATCAATGCATTTATCTCAACTGGTAAACACGCTAGATTTCAATCAATTTAAATTTTTATTGTAGACTCATTTCTAGTTATAGATCTTAGTGTTTATGAGTTTCAAGGTTTTAGAGTCTCTCGCAAACTAATTTAATAATGGTTATATAATTATAATTTTTATTTCTTGCTGTTTCCCATGCTGTACCAAGTAAATTATGTAATGAATGTTTATAATGCCCCAGAGTTATAATACCAATTTGTTGTACTGAAATTTTTTTTATTAAATTGACAAAACTTTTCAACACATAGTGATAATTAAGAAAATTTACATTCAGAACACAAAATATTTTAACATGACATAAAAATACATCTAAAACATATTATCATTAATATATAGCGCTATTTATACTGATTTATTTATATAGTTATAATCTTAAATCATGTTTATTATAATTCATATAGTTTTATACAAACATGCAATCACTACAAACGCATACACTTTCCCACACAAAATAAATACATATTTACCCATACAAATATTCTTACATTTCAGAAATGTTGGGACTGGCCCTGTGGCATGATGGTAAGTTCATGTGATCCACTTTGGCAGCCCAGGGTTCGCCGGTTCAGATCCTGGGTGCAGACTTTCACACTGCTCATCAAGCCATGCTGTGGCGGCATCCCACATAGAACTAGAAGGACTCACAGTTAGGACATACAACTATGTGCTGGGCCTGTGGGGAGAGACAAAAAAAGGAGGAAAATTAGCAACAGATGCTAGCTCAGGGCCAATCTTCCTCACCACAAAAGCATACCTTTAAAAAGACAAAGGAAGAAGAAATGCCCATTATCTGACCGAGAGGGATCAAAAATATACCTTGACCTTTGAGGAAGAAAGTCTCAAACAACACCAGGAAAACTGCCAGTAAAACAGTAATATTTCTCAATTTGATCCTCATGTACTAAGATTATAATAATAAAATTTAAAAATAATAGCCTCATAATTATTGTTAACTGTTTATAGGATTTTTTTTTGTTTTATTGAGAAAAATTGTTCCTAAAGCTATTTTGTTGAGAAGATATGTAACTAGAATTCATGACAAATACTGACTCATGATTAGTTTTTGATAAATATCAGAATGCTAAAGAAGTATTTTTCCTTGAGTTGGAGCCACACATGGGAGTTACGTACTCATGGCAGTTGCTTGGTGGCGATTGTAAATAAATTATTCTTTTATTTACTCAGTTTTATTTCCCTTTCAATAAATTTCCTAAGGCATACAGACATTTTTAATAGCCATCTTTCCAAGCAGTATTGAACTTTAAGCTCAATTAGAGTGTTCAGAGGAAAACTCAAGAAAAAAACATGCATTGAGATTAAGCAGAGCTGACAATTTTACAAACCACAAGAAGGGTTCTTTCCTCATGACAACTGTCTCTTGATTCAATTTGAATTCACATCCATATGATCTTTCTTTCTCTACTTTATACCTTATTCCTTGATAGGCATAAATATGAATCATGAGCCACTTGAATTTATTATTTTAAATTAATCATAACAATCTAGAAAGATTTTCAAAAATTTTGAAACACACAGTATTTTTCCACTTAAAGAAAAATGCAATTACTTTCCTATCTTTATTCTGTATATAATTACCACAGAAATAACTTTTAATGTGAAATATGCTTAATACCCAGTTTTGAAAACATATTTGCTGAGTTAAATCAAACATCATCAAAGGAAATAAAAAGTATATCAGTATACAGATTGCACTTCTGTCTTGCGGGATCTCATCACAACATTTTTACTGATTTCTTTTTCTGTTTTAAGTCTATCTTTTCAAATTAAAGTTTAAGACGACCATTACTCTTCAGATCTCTTATAAAGCATGAATTACTAATTTCACTTTAAGTGGGCAAATATTTTCTAATGTAAAGAATTTGTATGCCTGGTCCTATGTTAATAATCAAAACCCTGAATTTGATCTAATGCTCATACTTTCCCCTAGCCCAGCCACAGCAGATGGTATGGCAATCTGTACCAGGTGAAGCGCACTGTCATGGGCTCCCCTTTCCCTCCCCGGCCCTCTAGAGTTTCTGGAGTTTCCCAGTAGGTGTGGATGGTGGGAGAGGGAGGAAAGTTAAGGGAGTTCTTACTTGCTTGGTATTGTTGTGATATATGTCTGCTTTCAGATTCTGGCTGTGTTTAAAGCTGATTTCACCCTTCGTTGGGACTTTAGTAACTCTGGTGACCTCTTCTCACACATAGACATCATTAGAGAATTCTCACTTACAGTTGCTGTAAGATGGTTAGGTCTAGCCAATGGTGTGCTGGAGCTAGCATTTGCTAGCCCAGGAGAGACAATTATTAGGTTTTCAGGAATTTTGTGAGCAGTTTGCTAAACACTGACATTATTAAAAGTTAGAATATGTAAATATAAGATTTAAAATTATTTTGCAAAGATAAACATAGCAAATACTCATTACTTCCTACTGGTTTTACTATTTTGTAGGCTCTTAAGGTTATTCGTGGCGGCTGCTCCTGTTTGATGGAAACAGCGGTGTGCTACCGCACATCTCTTCACAAGGTGCTTGCTATTCAATGATGTCAACTTGGGAGCTTAAAATCTAACAGGGTAAAAGCATTTACAGGAAACAATATAAATCAGGGTTTTATTTTTAAATTGTCTAGATTTAATATGGTAATGGGTGAAATATTAATGCAGATAAAACTAAAAAGGGTGTCCTATCTATAGCTATTACCTTATGAATAGCTCAAAAACTGAGCAAATATTTTTTCAGTGTTCAAAAAGTATTGTAAGATGCAGCAAATAAGCCATTCATGTGATTGTGGAAGGAGTGAAGTTCATCGTTTCACTTTCATCTTATTTATTAATGTAAATTAAAATATTTACATTGGAACTATTTTATCAGTTACAACCACATTTTGGCTACAGATACAAGAGTTAGGCAAAAACAGTAACAGCATCTTATAAGAATCAATGTACTACATGGAATTTATCAAAACAATATTGTGCATTATTTGTAAAATTGGTGCTACATGTCCTACAGATCAGTATAATCTGTAATAAATTTATATGCATATATACATGCTGACATATTTTTCCCCAGAGAACCAGTGGTTAAACATTACCAGCACATCACTGGATACATTTCTATGCATATTCTGGCTGATGATTTATTCTTTCCAAATCCCCTAAGAATCCAGCTTCTCACTACTAAGCCTTAAGGACTTAAGACAAGGATGCAAGAAATGCCAAGTCTCTGTGAATATGATCAATTATGCGCTCACTGGAAATATACATGGATCCTTTGCACAAAAAAATTCTGAAAATGCAAGTGGATGCTAATATTACAGCAACTTCACGTTTACTATTGCCATTAGAGAGGTTAAACTGCCTGTCTCTTAAGCTTTAGGTTTTTTTTAAGGTAGAAATCAGAAACTAGCCTTTTCTCTCCCCAATAGAAAATGAATCCTATATTAAATATACCAATTAATGCCCAGAAAGTCCCCTCACTAAACTTTAGACCAATACGAAACATCATATTACACATATTCCAAATAATTCAACCTGAACAGTAGTGAGATATATAGTACTTTTTGTCAGCAGAAACCTCCCAGCATCATAACTAGTGATATATCGCTTTATCACTAAGGAAAAATTAAGCCACATAAACCAAGTGTTGTATATAAAGACAAGAATAGCACAGCATTACATTTCTAGGGAATTTTGAGTATTAAAAATTCATTTATAGGTGACATATCCTCAAGTTTCATGATTTTTAATGACACTACAATCTACTGGATATTTACTGTGTCCCACAAACTACACTAAGCAACTTATGTCAACTCTATAAGGTGAGAATAATCATTAATTTATATGCAAATATAGAAACAAATATGTATATGCACAAACATGCACAGACACATGCACAGCGAATCACATAGCAACTAGAAATGGAGCCAGAATTTGACACTGGCTTTGACCAAATTCCAAGATGGCTGAATAAGATAAAAGTTTAAAATTTAGAATACATATAAACATTTGAAAAGGAAACAACAACTTAAATCTTTGGAGTATTTCATGAAAGTAACTCAAATTTCATTTTCATTGGATTTTTTATCCACAGGGGAAGATATGTAGAAACACACACAATAAACTGAACACAGATTTTTGAAAAGCCAAAAATAATATTAGATTTTTTTTTTCAATTCAGCTCTCTTGTTTTACAGATTAATAAGTGAAGCACAAAATGTCAGAGTTTGGCCTCAGCTCTAGGTAGTAGAACCAGAAACTCTGGCTCTTAGAACATTTTCTTAAACCTAAATTAGAATATGACATTAAGGGCAGCCCCAGTGGCACAGCAGTTAAGTTAGCACATTCCGCTTTAGCGGCCCGGAGTTTGCCAGTTTGGATCTGCTTGGCATGCCATGCTGTGGTAGACGTCCCATGTATAAAGCGGAGGAAGATGGGCACGGATGTTAGCTCAGGGCCAGTCTTCCTCAGCAAAAAGAGGAGGATTGGCAGCAGATATTAGCTCAGGGCTAATCTTCCTCAAAAAAAAGAAAAAAGAATATGACATTAATGTCATAAATTTTATATCAAGTCAATATAGTTTTCAGTTATGTGCCAGGGGAAAAAGGATACTAATATAATGACCTTGTTTAAACTCTTCTTGTTGAACGATGTTTATATTTATTTCATTTTTAATATGGTATCTGGTCTTGTTCACAAGGAATGTAATGAAATGTGAAATCTATTCTGAAAAACACAATTTTCATAAAGTGTTTAAAACTACTATGAATATGAACTATGATATTTTATTAAAAATTCTTGTTTTTAAATGGTGTTAGAGGACAAATTTACAGATTATAGTAATTCTTTTGTATTAAAACCCAAGTTAATGACTAGAATTTGGATACTAAAAAGTTGAATTACACAATTGAGTTAGAAATGGCCACTAAGGCTTTTAGCCACTCTCCCCAGAGAGCAGGAGAACCAATTTAATCAAACCGTGTGAAGAGAGTGACATATGAAAAGCACATCACTGCCAGTAGGCCTGGCACGACTTGAAAGATGAAATCTGTCACAATGAATTAGAAGCACAATGTGAAAGGGAAGCAGACACAAAGACCTGATTTACATGCCGGCTCCATCAGAGCAAGGATAAAGATGGCAGAAGGCATCTACTGGAAGCACTCTAGCTGTAGAGCAAGCGTGTCAGGACAGCACAGCCCCCAGACAACAAAACGGTAGAAACTGTCTAACTTTCAACCGTTAGCTGAATCACTTAGACTGTAGAATGATTTGTGAAATATTTAACATAAAGGAAAGTTTAGATGCAGCACTTCAAAGTTGTTGAGATTTTGGATTTTCTGGATGACTTTTAAAATTCCATTATAAAATTGTTGAAAATTATATCATTGAAGTGCACAAATTAGAAAAAGTACATGTCCAATTTATATCTTCTTATCTATACTTTGAGTCTTTATAATATTGGTAAAGGCTCACTCATCACTAGACATCTTATTTTTTAATCATTGTATATAAAAAGTCTAAAGAAGAGTGTAAACCGATCTCTCACTTTTCCCATGAAGTCCTTTTTTTTTTTAACTCTGAGGTGTACTTAATATGCAAAAAGTTGCACATATGTATACATTTGAATGAGTCTGGAAAATGCATACACTCATGATACCATCACCACACAAGATAATAGAGGCATCCATCAAAAGGCTTCCACCTTCAAAATATTTCTTGTGTTCTCTTTCTGTGTTTGCATGTGAATGTGCTTGTGTTAATGTTTTGCATGAGACCTATCTTCTTAACAGGTTTTTAAGTACACAATACTTGTTAAGTATAGACCTCTGTTGTCTAGATCTCCAGAACTTATTCATCTTGATAACTCCAGCTTTATACCCATTGAAAACATCTCGCCATCTTCACCTTTCCCTCTTCCCCTGGCAACCATCATTCTATTCTCCGCTTCTATGGGTTTCACTACTGTAAATACTTCAAATAAGTGGAATCATGCAATATTTATCCTTCTAGGACAGACATTTCACTTAGCACAATGTCTTCAGGTCTACCCATGATTTCCCAAATGGTAGGATTTCGCTCTTTTTAAAAGCTGAGTAATATTCCATTGTATGTATATACCACATTTTATTCATCTGTTCACCTGTCGATGGATATTTGAGTTGTTTCCGTACCATGGTTATTGTGAATAATGCGGCAAGGAACATGGAAGTGTAGATATCTCTTCAAAATTCTTTTGAATATATACCCAGGAGTGGGGCTAATGGATCATATGGTAGATCCATGCTTTAATTTTTGAGGAAATCCTAGACTGTTTTCCATAGCAGCTGCACCATTTTATATTCTCACCAATGGTGTATAAGGGTTCAAATTTCTTCACATTTTCACCAGCACTTATCATTTTTTTTAATAACAGTCCTAACTGGTATGAGGTAATATCTCACTGTGGTTTTTCATTTGTATTTTTCTGATGATTAGTGCTTTTGAGCACCTTTTCATATATCTGTTGGCCATTTATATATCTTCTTTGGTTAAATGTCTATTCAAGTCCTTTGCCTTTTCTTAATTAGGTTATTGGCTTTTTTGCTATTGAGCTCCTTATATATTCTGAATTGTAGGAGTTTCTTATCAGATATATGCTTTGCAAATATTTTCTCCCATTCCCAGGTTGTATTTTCATTCTGTTGATTCTTTCCTCTCCTGCAAAATTAAACTCACATTTTTGAACAACCAATGGGTCAAGGAAGAAATCTAAAGAGCAATTCAAAAATATCAGAGATAAATGAAATGGAAAAACAATATACCAAAACTTATGGGATGCAGCAAAATAAGTTCCAAGAGGGAAGTTTATAGCGATAAAAATGCCTACATTAAGAAAGTATAAACATCTCAAACTTCCTAACTTTGTACGTCATGGAGCTAAAACAAAGAATAAGGAACTAAGCCCAAAGGTATCAGAAGAAGGGAAGTAATAAAAACTAAAACAGAAATACATAAAATAGAGACTAGAAAAACAATAGAAAAGATCAACAAAACTGAGTTGTTTTTTGAAAACATTAACAAAATTAATAAACCTTTAGCTAGACTAACCAAGAAAAAAGACAGAGGACTCAAATAAAAGTCAAAATGCAAGATGAGACATTACAATTGACTCAACTGATAAAAAAGTAATACAAAGTCTCATAGAGACTATCATGAACAATTATACACCCCCCAAAATTGTACTGCCTAAAAGAAATGGATAAATTCCTAGAAACATACAACCTACAAAGACTGAATCATGAAAAGATAGAAAATATGAACAGACTGATTATTAGTCAGGAATTTGAATCAGTGATCAAAAATGTCCCAACAAAAAACCAGAGGACCAGATAACTTCACTGGTGAAATTTACCAAACATTTAGAGAAGAATTAATGTCAATCCTTCTCAAACTATTCCAAAACTTGAAGAGAAAGGAACAGTATTATGAGGTCAGTATTACCCTGATACCAAAGCCAGAGAAGATACCACAAGATAAGAAAATTACACGCTGATATCCTTGATGAACATAGATGCAAAAATCCTCAACAAAATTCTAGAACACCAAATTCAACAGCACATTGAAAGAAACATACACTACAATCAAGTGACATTTATCCCTGGGATTCAAGGATAGTTCAACATATGCACAATAAAAATGATCAATAAATTAGGTAAGGAAAGGATGTACTTCAACATAATAAAGGCCATATATGACAAGCACACAGCTAGCATCATACTCAATAGTGAAAAGCTGAAAGCTCTTCCTTTAATGTCAGGAACAAGAGAAGGATGTCCACCCTCACCATCTCTATTCAACGTATTACTGGACATCTGGCTAGAACAATTAGGCAAGAAAAACAAAGGAAAGGCATCCAAATCAGGAAGGAAGAAGTAAAGGTGTCTCTGTTTACAGACAACATGATCTTATAATAGAAGACCCTAAAGACTCCCCCAAAAATCAACAACTAGTAAATGAATTCAGTAAAGTTAGCAAAGTTGAAGGATAGAAAATCAACATACAAAAAATCAGTTGCATTTCTATCACTAACAAACTATTTGAAAAGGAAATCAAGAAAATAATCCCATTTACAATAGCATCAACAAGATTAAAATATTTAACAGCAAACTTAACCCTGGAGGTGAAAGATTTATACACTCAAAACATTGATGAAGGAAACTAAAGACAAAAATACATGAAAAGGCATCTTATGTTTATGGATTGTGAGACTTAATATTGTTAAAATGTCCATATTACCCAAAGTGATCTACAGATTCCGTGCTATTCCCATCAAAATTCCAATGGAATATTTTGCAGACATAAAAAAAATTCTAAAATTCCTATGGAACAACAAAAGACCCAGAATAACCAAAGTAATTTTGAGAGGGAAGAACAAGCTAGAGGGGTTACATTTTCTGATTTAAAAATATATTACAAAGCTATAGTATCAAAACAGTATGATATTTGCGTAAAGACAGACATATAGACCAATAGAACAGAACAGAAAACCCAGAAATAAACCCAGACATATATAGGTAACTGATCTTTGACAAGAGTCCGAAGAATATACGATGGGGAAAGAATAATCTTTTCCAGAAATGACGTTGGGAAAAGTGGATTTCCAAATGCTAGAGAATGAAATTGAACCCCCTTCATACAGTATATACAAAACTAAACTTAAATGGATTAAAGACTTGAACATAAGACCTGAAACTGTAAAACTCCTAAAGAGAACTCATGGAAAAAGCTTCGTAACATTGGCTTTGGCAATGATTTCATTGACATGACACCAAAGACACTGGCAAAACTAGTCAGGTGCGACTACATCAAACTAGAGGGCTTCTGCACAGTGAAGAAAACAACCCCATAAGGTCTTTGTCAACTCCACCTTTATTTGTGGAGTCTCTATTCTTAGTCTTTTCTTCCACCCGCTAACTCTTGTCTCATTGCCTTTTTCCTACTCTCACAGACTTCACATCCCCACTTCCTTCTAAATTATATAGACTTACAGTTAATCATTTTAATGTGGGGCTTGATTCAGGTCCTGTGTCCTGTCCTCAGAGGACAGAAATGAAGAAGAGAAGATATACCAATTAAGTTTCAGACTACGATGTCTGAAGTAAACTAATTGTCCTCTTGATAATACTGCAGCTGATTAATCTGTCATTAAATTTTCTAATCATTACTTAAAGGCATCTATCCATTTTTTCAGTAATTCTTAAGGTTATTTTCAATGATCCTAATTTAGTTGGGTAAAGAACTTTCCAGGGAGTCCTTGCTCCAGGATGTTGATGGGATGGGTGGCATATGGTGCTCTCTGTTCTGCCAATAATGTGATATTATCTAAGTGTGGAATATCATTTCACATGTGTGTTTTTGGCTCTTTATGAATAATTGCCAATTTACATATTTAAACATACATACACAGATCTTTTGATATTGGGCAAGAAAAGAAGAGAGTATCTTTTGTAAAACCTACATCATGGGTCTGAGTTCTCAACTTTATTTTTGCCACTTTACTGTTATAAGAAGTAAATAAATAAAATATGTTAAAGAACAGACACTTGCAAATTAATTTTGATATTATATAAATTATAAAGAGTAATAAACTAACAAGAGTTTCTGGGTTTCCAAAGGACTTCCAGCATTATTAGTTATTTCCTAGGAAGTAACTCGTACAGGGCTGATTTTCCTTAAAGACAGAATGAAGAGTCAGAAGGCAATGAATGCAGACTGAGAACAGGGATTTTATTATCGAGGAGAAAGTTAGTGGGGCCTTTCATTTTCATCCATGGGAAAACCAAAAGGACTCGGAAAAAAACACCAATGGACTAAATGATGAGGGCTGAGACTGAGAGATAAAAAACTCTTTAGGACCCGGTCTTAGAGAGCCCCCACCCACATACAAACCTGCATGAGATTTACCTCCAGGAGCCCCACTAAATTCTCATGGTGCATATTTGAGAAAAATCCCCTCCTCCTCCTGGCAGGCGGAAGGGAAATGTGATCACTTTAAAACAGGCCTATAGCATGCTTCTCCTTAACAAAGGCCTGCTCCTACAGGAAGCCATTTTATTAGAGGCTTATCAACTCGAATTTTACTGGAGCCTAACTCACCTGGGGGCAGTGAAATGTCTAACTCCAGCCCTGGCTAGCTTTCCTTTTTCATGTAGAAGTATGTGTTGCATGGGGAAGTTGAGAAACACTCATGGAGGTCACAGCCCAGGAGCACAGATTCAATCAAAAAACAAAACTTAATCATAGAATTACAGAAAACTTTCTGCCCTGCCCTCCCAACTTTACCATGATATCAATCAGGCTCCTATATAGTTACAGGGATTACAACTGAAAGAACTGAAGGGCTTAGACACTATTTAAGAAGGAGTCACTAGGGAAACACAAAACAACAGAGACAAAAACAAGAACTCTAGAGAAGATTTTAGCCTCTGATACATACATCTAGAGGTAACAGTAAATACAGCTTGACTCCTAGCCTAACTCATTCTATGAGTTCAACATTATCCTAACACCAAAATGAGATGAATATATTATAAGAAAGGAAAATTATAGACCAATAGCTCTCATGAACATAGATGCAAAAATCCTCATCAAAATATTAGAAACACTATACGTCATGCTTATGTGGAATTTATTATTTATTCCAAGTATACAAGGCTAGTTCAACATCATTACTGCATTTTTGATTGCTAGCATTTCCTTTTGATTCTCAGAGTTTCCATCTGTCTGCTTACATTACCCATTTGTTCTTCATCATGTCCACATCTTCCATTAGAGCCTTTAGCAAGTTGCAGTCTAAATTCCCAGTCTTATAATTCTCAAATTTCTTCCATATCTGAGTCTGGTTATGATGCATGCTCTATGTCTTCAAACTATTGATTTTGTCTTTTTAGGCCTTGTAATTTTTGTCGACAGCTGGACATGATGTACTGGAAAAACAGAACTGCGGCAAATAGGCCTTTAGTGTGAGATTTTGTTTTTCTGGCTAGAAGTTTGGCTATGTTTACTGTTTGATATAATTGTATGTGTCAGATTCTACATTGTCCTTTGATGTCCTTGATTTGGCTGTCTTATTATCTTTGAGTTTCCCCAGAGATTTCTTTTTAAATATGATCTGACACATGCAGTTCTTTCTATTGTATTCCCCTGTTATGTTTAGGGAGCCCTGTTGATTTGGTAGTGATGTCTAGGGGAAGAGGATATATCCCATAGCCCTATAACTAGATCAAAGTCTCTTGGTGAGCCTAAGACCTAGATTAGGACCTTCACTACTGTGTCTTAGGTGATTGGTTTTTCCTCCCTTCAGTGTAGTAAGAAAGCAAGAGGGGCATGGGGGTAGGTACTTTCTCCCCTTAGATTTGGAAAGCTAAAGGGGGTTAGAGTTAGATTTTTTCCTCTCCCCAGACCAGTTAGGCTACCAAAATCCCACCAAGTTAGGACTTGTTAAAATAGTTTCCCTCGAGGATGGTCTTTTTAAAAAGAACAGAATACTCTGGATGTACTTTAAATGGCTACTTTCCCCTTCCCCCTGCCAGAAGTAGTGGGAGATTTTTCTCCAATCTTCACTCTCATAACCTGGTAGGTCTCCTAGAGGTAAGACTCATGAAAGTGTGGATGCCCTCTAAGACTGGCCCCACTGGGATTTTTGACTCTCAAGCTTGTCCACACTGAGCCTCCAGCAACATGTCCATTACAATTGAAGTTTTCCTACCTGCCTACCTGTCTCTCCCGTTTTTCAGGCAGCTGTTTTTCCTGTGACCTTAATTCTCTAAGGGATCTAAGAAGAACTGTTGATTTTTGGTTTATTCAGCTTCTTTCTTGTTGTGTGGATAGGGAGTGAGGACTTCAAGCTCCTTACACGTCAGACCAGAAATGGAAGTCAGATCAAATCTTTTTTATTTAGAGGCTCCTAAGAAGAGAAAAATGCAAATATGCTAGAATTGTATTTGAATAATTGTTGAGAATTTTCTTGTTAGAAAATAAAATATTTTATTCTGAAATGTTTCTTGGACTGACAATCACAACAAACACACAAACTCCTCATAGATAAAATCCCCTATCCCAAATAAGTGCAATTAAAGAACATCAATGACAATGATAGACAAAAAAATGCAAAAGTCTTTCAAAAATTGAAAAAACCTCTGGGTCCAGCCGGGTGGCGCAGCAGTTAAGTTTGCACATCCCACTTTGGCAGCACAGGGTTCAGATCTCAGGTGTGGACCTACACACTGCTGTTAAGCCATGCTGTGGCAGGTGTCCCACATGTAAAGTAGAGGAAGATGGGCACAGATGTTAGTTCAGGGCCAGTCTTCCTCAGCACAAAAGAGGAGGATTGCTGGCAGATGTTAGCTCTGGGCTAATCTTCCTCAAAAAGAAAAAAAAAGATAAAAATTGAAAAATTGAAAAAATTCCAATCATTTGCAAAGAAGTGAGAACTATATCAATATCGCATTTTTCAGAAGCAAACAAAGATACATGAAGATAATGGAGTAATAGTGCAAAAGCATTGAAGGAAAATAACTTAGATCACATAATTTTAATACCAGCTAAAATATCATATAAAGGCCAGGAAAAAATAAACATGCCCTCAGGCAACCATAGGTAGTATATCATAAAATAAGTTTCCGGAAATGCTTTCAGAGAAGTACTGCATCAGTATGAGAAATGAACTCACAAAAACTTAAGATATAGAATATCTTTAAGTAAATAACAGTAAATCTCACTCTTGCCCAAATAAATAAGTATCAAAAACAAAATTCAATGTAAAAAACATAGAGTAATACCAAAATGACAAGCAATGATGGAAAAGAGAGAGGCTGATGAGGTCAAGCATATCTCTTCGCTCTTCAAGGTGAAGATATAGATACTGTTAAATGTAAAGTTCCACAGAAAAAATAGGTATAAAAATGAGGATATTTCTTTTTTATGCCTTATAACAAAAGCCTGCAGCCAGAACAGCCTCAGGAATATTATTTCAACTGATCACAAATTCAAGGATCCAAAAATGCTTCTATGTGCTTATCTTGCTGTTTCCACGTCAGCAAAAGGAGTTGTAGCAGATCCAAGTATCTTGTCCTCAAAAAACATTATCCAAAGCCAAAAAGTATTGAGTTACAGCTACTTAAGAAATTTTTCCCTAGCACCATTTCCATCTCTCCATGTCGTCCAAGAGAGCTTAACATGAACATATCTAAAGCAATCACTGGCAAAGAGAATGGAATTACCATGATTGGTAATCAATGTTCAGTCAACATTCACTCCTTAGACTTGGAGTGGGACCCATGAAAACCAAACAACCGAACAAAATAGGAAAGTATGCTAAGAACTTAGTGTGTTTATCTCAACAAATAGACTGAACTATCTGGGTAAATGGTAGACTTGATAGATTAGAAAACTGATAGTTAAGGGTAAGAAGCACCTGCATAGAAATAAGTATGTTTATGGCCAACAATGCTAATGATGAAATGAAAACTGGGAAAATGATTAATTCAAAATAGCTCTTCAATGAAAAAAATATTTATTGGCCCTGCATTATAGTGTTTACACAGTTATAATGATGTAAGTATCTATTTATGAAGTTAAATACAATGATATGACAGTACTGGAGGAAGGATAGATCATAAATAGAGGGTGTTGAATATTTATAATATTTTCATTATTATTGTAGGAATACACTATATATTATTTAAACCAGATAAATCAAGAAATAGGAATATAACTGTACTATTTTAAAATGTAGAGTTAATTACCAGGGTAAAAGCAGCTTAAGGAGTGTGAAGATTATAGTGGAGAGTACTATCTATCCACCAGATCTACTCTTCTCTTTTTCCACAGTATCAGCACACCGCTTCCCTGTTTGAATCCATTTCCCAGCCTCTCTTGAAGTCACGTGAGGACAAGCACTTGCCAATGGAATGTGAGCACCCGTAAAGTGTGTCACTTTTTGCTCTTCATCTTTAAGTCACTGAGTGTCCCTCCTCTAAATATTCCTTTCCCTATCACGCTGGCTAGAGTGTTTTGGTGGATCGTTCCCTGCAGGATAATTGGATAATTTTCCTGGTTTCATGGTTTTCTGGATCTTCCTTGAGTGTTACGTCTGCTTATATTGTTTAGGACTTTGATGTTTTCAATGAAGAAAATTGATCTATTAAATAAAGCTTTCACTCATCTTTTTCTTAAACTACATACATGAGTTACTTTTCTAGACATAAAAAAACAACATATATATCAATGTTAACGTCTGAAACTAGCCCCTCTCCAGGAATCAACACTTCCTTTATTCTAAGATGGCTTGCCTACTCCCTCGTCCCCAACCAACTTCCCGATAAACATACCAAATGCACAGTGGCAGGGAAGGGGACAGTCTCCCCGCTGGAGCACTACCCACCTACCCGATTCAAGTGCACAGCGCTGTCAGACGATGAGGGTACAAAGAACTGCATGCGTTCCTCTGACCCGCTGCCTCTAGACTTCCCCACTAAATCGTCCTAACAACTGCACCATGTGTCATTAGCATTGTCATCCCTGGTTTCTGAACCAGGTCAACAGATTACATATTTCATACCAACACAATGATTACCAACATTATAAGAAACAACAAAATAAGGCTTAACTGTCTTCCATTATGACTCCAAACAATAGGAACCGATAAAGACATTTAAAATAAAATGAATGATCAAAAAAGAAGATGGAAATTCAAGACGTTATTTGTTTACTTCAAATTTACACATTATAAAATTTATTAAACATTGAATTCATTTTTTAGTCATAGGTGCCCAATATTTAATCAAAACTGAAGACTACATGTTATATTCTAAATATGTTGAAGTTAACATTTCTTATCTATAAAATGGGGATATCTAAATACGCCAACTGTAAATACTTTCCCAATAGATGATTAATTTTTTGGACTTAATTAATGGACAGGATGGGTGCTAAATAAATTATTTTCACATGTCTTTTCCAGGTGGAAGCAATAAAGGGAAATGTCAGTCAACATTTTATTTTAGTTTTCTAAAATGTTAATGTAATGCTTAAGAATCTGAAATGTCATAAATTTTATGACAAAAAAAGATTTGACAAAGTCAACAACACAAAAAAATGTATTTACTGCAAAAGGAAAAATAGTCTGTTATTTATACCCAAGCCTTTATACCAGCGGGGAGGCAGTAAGGCAGTGAGATTATAATTATGTATTTCATATTAAAACATAATTATATTTTAATCTGATTTATAACACTTTCCTAACTGTGTAACTCTGGGCATGTTACTTAAAATCTGAGTCTCCAAGAAGTATATAATAAAGGTAATAAAAATATCTAATGTTCTCTGAGTGTATACTACATTCCAAGAAAGACTCTTTCATGTTGGTACAATTATCATCATCCCCATTTTATAGATGAGGATGATGAGACACCAAAGAACTAAAAATTTGTCTAAGATCACACAGCACCTCAATCTGTCAGTTTGTCTCCAGAGTCCATACTCTAAACCACAGCTATGCTGACTTTTAACAAGGCGTGGTATGATTATTGGGAGAATGAAATAAGATAATCCAGTAATTGCTCCATAAATGTTAGCTTGCATATTCTTTTTGTTATTTGCAATTAGAATTCTGAATTATTACTAATATTCACATCATTTTTGTGTTAATAATGTGCACATTTAAATATTATAGGCTTCATATAATATCTCTAAGATAAAATACTTGACATTAACATTGTAAAAGGTGCTTGACAAAATTGTACCTATTGTTAGGGCTTGATTCTGTTCCTTTGCCTGTGTGTTATTGTGGATTCTTTTAGAGAAAGGTGCCAAATAGGCTTTTGCCAAAGTTGAGTTCAGTAAGAGTAGGGAGTAGGGACTGAGAGAAGAGGGCAAAGCTGTGAGCTATTCAAGAAGCAAATGGACAGGGCCAGTGATAGATCGAATAACCAAAGTAAGGGAGACTGAGGAGTCTGGGATGTATAGGATTTCCAGGATAGCATCAGGTTTCTGGCTTGGACAACTGGATTATTGGTGCAAATGGCTGAGAATGGTGAGTTTAGTTTTAGACAACTTGAATGTTTTGTTGCTTTGAGTATATAAATGGAAATAGTTTGGGGCTGCATGATTGAATTTTTGGAAACTCAGGAAGGAAAAGTAATCTTCATGGTAACCAACATATAAGTTACAGGATATTTTAACTGGACCCAAACTAGTACCCCTGTTGGTCTCCAGACCAGACGAAGACTCTTTATCACAGAATACTTAAGGACAAACAAATATCCCAATTTATGTGCTTGGAACCTAGAGAAGGGATGTGGGTTCAATTTTAATCATCTCCAAATGTGGAGTACAGACATATATGGTGGGATTCTGGTGGAGTGATACAATTCAGGTTAGAAAGAGAAACAAACAAACAAAGAAATCAGCATAAGGAAAAAGAATAATAAATGGCATGGACTTAGGCTTATGGCCAGGAGGCAGGCAGAGTAGGATACCAACCTTTAAAAGTAAACATAGAGTAAACTATAGGTCAGTGGCAGGGACTTATAAGGCATTTTTAAAATTCTGGAAATTTTATTACTTTTTCACATAATTATTTTTTTTCATGGACTATCCATTTTCTTTCATAACTCACAGCAAAACTCTTAAAAATAATTGCAGGCATATGTACTGCTTCATTAGAAAAGTAAGGGAGGCATATTTAAGGAGTTTTTCTTCTCCAGATACAATTTTGAGGAGAGAAGGATCTTAAACAATAAAACAAATATTAAAAAAATGGTATTTTAAAAGACAGTTTCTCTGTTTTTATTCCTTTAGACTCTAGAATGAAATAAGGATCCAAAAGCATAAACTGAATGGAGATCCTCTTCTTTCCACAATCTGCTTTCACATCCATTTTTCTTTGGTGGGAGATTATTTTTACTCCTCTAACACAGAACTGATTAGGTGTGAATTCCAGCCTGATAGCTACGTATTCACCCTTCATAAGGGTCTCCATGAGGCAACAGAAAGTATTCATTTTAGCCTAAGGGTTTTCTAAGAGTTATGAAGGCTTAAGAAAATGGGTTTTCCTGCAAACCTGAGGGGTTTATTACTATTATTATTATTGGGTCCCTCAGCCAATTGGTATCCTAACAAAGTTTAAAATGCCACCAGAGGTATTTTGTAAGGTTTCCCTGCCCCCATGGTGACAAAGAGGAGGGAGCGTGGATAAAAAGAAAATTATAGACAGTATCAACGTTTTTTCCCTGTTTTCCAAATACATACATGTAGATTGCAATAAAAAATATATATATATATGCTTGTATGCAGTGAGGAGCTGATTTAATGATTTTATATTGCTGCATAATAAATTACCATATAAATGTAGCTTAAATAACAGGCATTTATAATCTCACATTGTCTATGGGTGAAGTCTGCAGACAGCCTTCCTGATTCCTCTGCTGGCGTCAGCTAGACTCCTCTCTCATGTTGAGGCTGGAAGAATCCTCTTTAAAGCTTATTTAGGTGGTTGGCAGACTTCATTTCTTGATATGATTAAGGGCCCTGGCTTTTTGCCAGATGTTGGCGAGAGGCTGCCCTCAGATCTCGGAAGCCACTCGCAATTTCTAGAGCCTGCCCTCGGTGCCTAGCCAAAGTGGGCTTTTCCAACATGTTGGCTTCAGTCAATGAGGCAGCAAGCAGCTTCTCTCTCTTCAGCTGGAGCCCAGACCCTCTTTTAAGGGCTGATTGAGTCAGGCCCTTGCAGAATCATCTCCTTTTTTGATTAACTCAACTGAGTTGGGATCTTAATTATGTCTGAAATATCCCTTCACTTTTGCCTTCGTTCTTCACCCGCCTGGCTCCAGATAAAGATATGAAGCTGCCTACTGCCCCACAGCTTAAATTATTTATCCATGTTTAATTTGAACTGTAATTTCTTGATGCATATATATATTGAATACATAATGCACATATAATGTATATATATATATGTATGAAATGTGATAGGTTAGAAATAAATTAACCAAGCTGGCTCTTGTACACCTCCATCTGAGAGTCCCATAGGAAACTTGAAATCAACATAAGCCAAACTGACTTTTTTTCTTACTTTGAAACATGATACCCCTATTTGCAATGTTCTACGTTGGTTGGTCGTTCTCACATCCTCCAGGAAATTGAGTTATTCTATATTAAACATACCACTGTGCAGTTATATCTTTAAGTTCCTTCTAAGTAAGTTGTTCTGAAATAATAGCATGTGGAGGCTTGTTAAACAGAAGTTGCTAGGCTTCACTCCCAGAGTTTCTGATTCAGCGGGTTTGGATTGGGGCCTAAGGATTTCCATTTCTATCAAGTTTCCGCATGATGGTGACGATGCTGGCCATGGAGCCAGCACTGCAGCTCCCTCTCTATAGCCTTGAGCCAGGAGAATCCTTCAACTTAAGTTGTGCCACTGATGGGGAATACCTGGTTAAAATGAGGCCAGTTAATGACTTCTCAATGGTCAGGTACAGGACGTTTTCCCAGCAGGATATAGCAGTGAGGAGAACCAACGAAAATCTCTCGCTCATGGAGAATTTAAATGTTAGCAGTAAAGAAAGAGAGTCCCAACTGATAGCAAGAGAAGAGCACAAACTGACAGTGAGAGAAACAGCAAGGTAAAGAATCCATGAGGCCTCAGTAGTCATCAATAGGAGAATTTCTGAAAAATCATAAGCTGAAGGATACCAGGTATGGGAAATCTAGGTAGTTGGTAATAGCAGCAGTAGGAGAACCAGAGAGAGGGAAGAGCTACCAGAATACTAATTAGTGTTTCAGGAAATCTTTTCCGAGTGTGGCGGGGAATGATGGAGAAAGGTGGATAAAATGAGTTCCTAGAGATGTGAAATCTTCTGTTACGCTCTAGCCTTCAGGAGGCCCAGCTCCGTTGTGATCCTTGTGTTTTCCATAAAGGTTTACCTTAAGTCTTTCTTCCATGTTCCCCTGAGTTCTATCTATTTTATCAAGATTCCTGTCTTGTTACAGTTGTGAGATAAATTTTAGTACACAAGCTCAGTCCTAGAATAAATACATGGATATCTCAATACTTTTTTCTACTACAGCACTTTCTAATTGTCATATTAACATAAATGCCTGGATTAATTTCTGTTCATTGTAACCTGAAGAACCTAACACACTCTCTCAGCCTCACTCATCTGCCCTAATATCAAGTCTTTCTCTGGACTCACTCAGGCACATTCATGTTCCGTAGCAGCCTCCATGGCACTGGCTGGTAATAAAAAGATGGAAGCATAGCAGGGGTGGTGGGATGCACCCTTATACCCATTCTAAGTATCCTACTAGTAATTAGAACAATGTTGGAGCCAGATTTTAAAACAGCGCAAAGTGGTGAAATATTATAACAAAATCTAAAGTCAGGCCAGGATTAAAGTAAAGGTGGAGGAGTTCTCAGGCAGAGGGAACAACCCAGGCAAGTGTCCTAAAGCAGGAATGTGTGAGAGGCTAAGAGAACTAGCACAGCAGAAGGGATGAAGAGTGTAAGGAAGGAGCTAAAGAGGAGATGTGTAATGAAAAAGAGATGGCATGGGAGCTTGTGGGCCATTGTAAGAACTTTTTGGCTTCTACTGTGAATAGCAGGGCAGTGATGGTGATCTTTTTAGTAGAGGAGTTACACAGTCTGCCTTCTTTTTAAAAAGATCATTCAGAATGTAAAGAGGACTGGGATTGCTTATGAAAAGAACACATTTTCTTCCTTTAAAAGTAAGAGAATATTTAATGAGATGGTTGTTAGTAAATGTGTGATCTAGACATGCGGAGTTATTATGAGGATTCATTAGCCAGGATCATTAGCTAATTACAACTAGATACTCTCTTTTCTGTTCCCGGGATTTAGCAGCCCGATAGATTAGAGTTTATGAGTCAGAGCAACCTCAATGCTGAAGGAAATGCAGCGCTACCAAAATTACAGGCGACGTTCAAATGTTTCTCTCTCTAGTTATCCTCTTCTCGATTCCATGCTGTGCACTGTCCACATATTCCAGACCTTGAACTCTAGCTTTCTTCTTATTCTTCGAGTTCTCCCAGTTACAGACCTGCATTGTCATGCCTCTCTTGCCTGTTCTTCAGTCTTCTACTATCATGCTTAACTCCCACCCAACCGGCATAACACGGGGTCAAATAGTCTTTTTCTGAAGTTTTTTGAGAACTACCCTAGTCAGATACAGAGACTCCTTCCTTTGCCCATGTCACATATTTTACATCCCAGTAATATAAGCTTTATGACATTTAACCTTATTTGTTTGACATAACCATGAATTCCTTGGGGGCAGGGGTAATGTCTTACTCAAATTTCAGAAAACTCCAGGGCTACAAGGCATGGAAAATCATATTGTGGCATTTGCATGATACTGAAATAAATATTTGGAACAGCTGAGGAATGAACATCCATTTGTTTTTTCATGCTGATTTATTCAATGACTTGGATTTCATCACCTTGTACTTGTCCAGCCTTGTCTCTTTTTGTCACTGTAAATTACTAAATGCAGGGCTGACCCATGGCTGAATGGTTAAGTTCGTGCACTCAGGTTGGGGGGCCCGAGTTTCCCCAATTTGGATCCTGGGTGTGGACCTAGCACTGCTCATCAAGCCATGCTGTGGCAGCATCCCACATAGAAGAACTAGAAAGACGCACAACTAGGATATACAACTATGTACTGGGGCTTTGGGGAGAAAAAAAAAAGAGGAAGATTGGCAACAGATGTTAGCTCAGAGCCAATCTTCCTTAGCAAAAAGCATACTAAAAAAAAAAAGAAAGGGCTCTGGGGTCATCCTCAGATCCCAGCCTTGCCGTTAAAAAAACAAAAATTACTAAATGCAGGGGGAGTTCTTGTGAGTTTTCATGCCTCTTCCCAATATTTGCTCTTTGTGCTATAAATGTAGCACAAAGAGTTACTTTGAGTTACTTACATCAAAGAGACTAATGATCTTATTAGAATTTCTACTTCTCTCTGGAAATATTTAGTGCAGTGTTCCATATAATACTTTATAAAATGTAAAACATGATACAAATGCATTATTCTTGATTTTATGATTCAAAAATTATAACTGCTGATTAAAAATAGGGAAGCCATTGATAGAAATCAACACATTAAAAAGTGAAGGCTGACAAAAAAATTAGTGGATGACTGATCAATTCTGACAGTATAGTTCTTGAGACTCAGCAGCAAGCAGAGCTCATGTAACTTCTCTGAATGATGAAGATTTATCAAGAAACCATAAAACTGTATCAAAATACTCTGATTAATAAGGGAGGGCATGGTGGTATATCAGAAAGTATGCCAGCAAAATATAATTTCATTATTTCTGTTATAAAAGTGACATGTCAAAAAAAAGCATGCATGTAGATATTTTACTAATGTTGTATTCTGACTTTGATATTGTGTACTAAAGAATCTAAACAAACTTGCGATAAGCACTGACAATCACTGCTTTGTCGTCTTATAATCCAAAAAATAATAATAAAAATAAAAAAGTGTCTAAACATCAATCATCTATTGCCATAAATAAAAAACTCAGAAAATCCCTCCTTCAGGCATAAGAAATATGTAGCACCTATTGCTGATATAACTGGCTCTTACAGATGTTGTTTACACCTTTGGCATGAAGCATATGCAACATCTAAAAACATGTATTCTTTAAAAATATGGAAATGCATTCATTTATTTTTCTATCTTTTTTTAATCTTTCTTCACCCCACAAATGACTTTGGCTATTTTTTTTCCTAGAGGAGAAAATGTACCTATCATTTTAAATAAGAAAGAAACACTTCCCCATTTCATTATTACACACACAGAAAGGAGTTCAAAAAATGAAAATCTAGTGAAGTAGTCAAGCCTTAATGAGTATTCGTAAATATGTCTGTTTTCTGCTTTTGTAATTTAATGAAGTCGCAGATTAGGGATATTAAGCTGGTTATGCTCTGCTGCAATTGAGACAGAAACATATTTTACCAAAACGCAAAGGCTGAGATATGCGATTTTACAAAACTGCTTCAGAAAACTACATATGTTGTATTTTGATTAATGTACTTTTTGCCTTTGGCATGTTTTCCTTTGTTACTCTATTTTTCTTTTTTATAGAATTGGCCATGCATCTGTTCCCTTTTTAAAACACAGACTACTATAAGCATTTTCCCCATTGTCTGATAACCAGGTACATGTAATGAATTCAACCTAGTACTCACACTACCATTTTCTCTTTACCTTTTTATCCAGTGCACCATAACAATATTGACTCAAGGAAATATCTAAACTCCGTTGGAATACACAATACTGAAAAATGGGAGGAAGAATGGGTCATATAATGAAATTGCCTAGAAGAGAACAGTTTAATTAGGCTCCCAAAGTGAAATGTTATAAACATACTAATAATATATTCGAATATTGACTATCACTCTAAACTTTAGCTTTGCAATTGCTAATAGATTAATCACACCGTAAATAAAGAGTGCTACAGTCTTAAAATTGACTGAAAAATATTTTAATACACAAAATATTTTTGAGAAAGACCAATTTTATAATCTCATAGAACTGCAGTAAAGGAAACAATTCCACAATAGGAAAAAATTAAATGAATAAAAATATCCAACAACTACAATATATTGATGTAATATTGTGTAAAACATGATGGCCATCACTTCCTTTACTTATTTTTCCATAATGGATTACTCCAAAACACAGTGGTTTAAGACAATAATCGTGTTATTATTTTCACAAATTTGTGGGTCAGGAATTTGGGCAGGGTTTGACTGGGCAATGCTGCTCCATGTAGCGTGGCAAGGAGGCTATCTCAGTTGTAGTCAGTTGTAACTGAGCTGATATGGAGTGTTCAGGAAGCCTTCTCTTGCCTACTTGTTTTTTAGAAGGAGCATCTGCAAGGCTGAGCTCAGCTGAGTCTCCCTCCCTCATCTCAGGGCTTCTCCAAGTGCTCTCTCCAGAAAGGTTGTTAGCTTCCTTACATAAAAGTTCAGAGCTCCAAGATGAAGAAACAAGAAATGCCAATTTTGTTAAAATCTAGGCCAGTGTTTGGAATTGTGTCATATTCACTGTCCTCTGTTAAATGGGAGTCATAGGTCAGCGGACTTCAAGGGAAAAGAACATAGATTCCCTCTCTCAATGGAGAATTAATGGATTTGCAGCCAATGCTAATCTGTCACAAACATAAAGTCTCACGTTACATCTTGGCTTTTTTGTTTTCTCCCTGTTTTCTCTCTATATTTTTTATTAAAATTAGGAAAACAGCATCAAATTAAATATTTGTGCATGTGGATAGTATATAGTCTGTAAGTACTTCATAATTTCTTTTAGTTTTTTTCTTGAGGTTCTCAATCATTTTGATGAAAACCAGCACCCCAAAACACACATTTTGAAATAAAATTAATTAGAATTTGGATCTTTTATTACTTTTGCATTTCTATGTCCAGATGTGGCTATCAAGAGTAAAAGAGGGGCCACCCAGGTGGGGCAGCAGTTAAGTGCGCACGTTTCACTTCAGTCGCCTGGGTTTGCCGATTCAGATCCCGGGTGCAGCTGTGGCACCGCTTGGCAAGCCATGCTGTGGTAGGCGTCCCACATATAAAGTAGAGGAAGATGGGCACAGATGTCAGCTCAGGGCCAGGATTCCTCAGCAAAAAGGGGAGGATTGGCAGCAGATGCTAGCTCAGGGCTAATCTTCCTCAAACCCCCCCCCCCCCCCAAAAAAGAGTAAAAGAAACAAAAATGTAAAAACAGACACAATGGAGCAGAATCAAAAGAAATAACCCCATTTATATGGAGTCAACTAATATTTGACAAGGAAGTCAATAATACTTAATGGAGAAAAGATAGTCTATTTAATATATGGTGCTGGGAAAATTGGACATTCACATGTAAAAGAATGAAACCAGACCGCTATCTTACACCACTCACAAAAATTAACTCAGAATTGATTGAAGACTTAAATATAAGACCAGAAACCATAAAATTCCTAGAAGAAAACATAGGGAAAAAACTCCTTGACATGGGTCTTTGCAATGATTTTTTGCATATGATACCTAAAGCACAATCAACAAAATAAAAAATGAACAGGTGGGATGATATCAAACTAAAAAGCTTCTGCACAGCAAAAGAAATGATCAATAAAATGAAAAGACAACCTACTGTCAAATTAATAAACACAAATCTCATTAAATTGGAATCAGGAGATCAAAAAGGGGAGCTCTCACACCTATGTTTACAGCTGAGCCCAACAGGAAGAAAGATTTTCTCTTCTTGACTGGCAAGAAGTACAGCCAATGAGCGACTGTCACAACTCAGCCAGTATAAAGCCACTACACGCTGAGCTCTCAATTCCTCCAGTGGACTCTGTTTACAAAGCCCTCCCAACTTCTTCCTCCCCTCCATAAAAACGTTTCTCTTCCCTTGCTGCTGGGGTACTTGCATGAGGCTTGCCATGGTTGTAGACCCTGAATTGCAATTCTTTCCTGATTCCTAATAAATGCATTTTTGCTGGAAAAATAACTGGCTGTCTATTTGTTTAAGGTCAACACTACAGAATGGGAAAAAATATATCTGATAAGGAGTTAATATTCAAAGCATATGAAGAACTCATACAGCTCCACAGCAGAAAAACAATCCAAATAAAAAATGGACAAAGGAACTGAGTAGACATTTTTCCAAAGAAGATAAAAGAATAGCCAAAAGGTACATGAAAGTTACTCAACATCACCAATCAGTAGGAAATGCAAATCAAAACCACAATGACGTGTCATCTCACACTTGTTAGAATGGCTATCACCAAAAAGACAAGAAGTAACAAAAGCTCGCTAGGTTGTGGAGAAAAGGAACTTTTGTACACTGTTGGTGAGATTGTACATTGGTGCAGCCACTATGGAAAACAGTATATAGGTTCCTCAACAGATAAAAAATAGAAATACCATATCATGTAGCAATTCCACTTCTGGGAATATACCCAAAGAAAATGGAAATAATATGCCAAAGAGTTAGCTGCACCCCCATGTTGATAGCAGCATTATTTACAACATCTAAGACTTGGAACAACATAAGTGTCCATTGATGGGTGAATAGATAAAGAAGCAGTGAGATATATATATATGTGTGTGTGTGTGTATCACTACGTATATATAATGGAATATATATAATGGGATGCATATATATAATGGAATATTATTCAGCTATAAAAAAGAATGAAATCTTACTATTTATGACAATATGGATGGACTTTGAGGGCATTATGCTAAGTGAAATAAACCAGACAGAGATAGACAAATAATGCATGGAATCACTTATATGTGGAATCTAAAAAAAAAAGCAAACTCATAAGAAAAGAGGTCAGGGGCTGGCCCCGTGACTGAGCGTTTAAGTTCACGTGCTCCTCTTCGGTGGCCCAGGGTTTCATCCGTTTGGATTCTAGGCACAGACAAGGCACCACTCATTGGGCCATGCTGGGGCAGGGTCCCACATGCCACAACTTGTAGTTGTGAAAGGACCCACAACTAAAAATACACAACTATGTACTGGGAGGCTTTGGGGAGAAAAAGGAAAAATAAAATCTTTAAAAAAAATTAAATAAAAATTAAAAAAAAAGAAAAGATCAGATTTATCTTTATTAGAGGCAAGGGGTAGAGGGTGGAGAAATTGGATGAAGGTTGTCAAAAGGTACAAACATCCAGTTATCAGACAAATAAGTACAGAGAATGTAATGTACAACATGATAACTATCACTAACACTACTGAAACAAACAAACAAACAAAACCCCTGAAAATTAGAAGGGAAAATAAAATTTTAAGAAAGAAATTGTGATAAAAATTCAGAAGTGATGTATGAGACCACGTGTGTGTGTATATTTGTATGCTGGGTTATATCTGAATGACACATAAATAGCAGTTCCGAAGAGGAAGAGATGCACAAAAATAAAAGATACAGAGAGGAAAAGGTGCAATGCAAGAAGAAAAATGAACAGAAGCTAGAAATTATGGATTGATGTTTGGGATTTCTCTTTTTTCTCCATGTGGTTGGCTGAATAATTTTCTAGTGGACAAAATACAAGAAATATCCCAAAGTCGTGGTCAATGTTCTGATTGCTCCTCAAAGCAACAATGCCCCACTGAAGCTGAAAGAGTCATTCAAAGAGATCCCCTCACTGAGTGCTGGATGTTACAGACAGTTCACTGGATGCTGAACTTTGTGTTAAGAGCCATGGGCATCTGGCCCCAGTGAGGTAGAAAAAATAAAAGTACAGCGAAATTGGAGATGTAGGCCGTGAACCAATTCTTCCATTAGAGATCAGTTCACGTAAAAGAAAAAAAATATATGTGACAACTTGCCCCTAATTTGGCAGAAAAATGTTAACTTAAAGACCCAAATGAGCAGATCTTAAGAGTTGGCAGCTGTCTGTTTCTGGATCGCTGAGGAAGAAATAGCCAGCATTACTAATTGAGGGTAATACTTTTAAGTATCAGAAAGTAGCATAGATTAATTGCTAAATGAGTGGTGTCTGCAAACCTTTCTCCAGTTCAGAAGAGAAACAAACTAGCAATAACTACTGCATCATGCATGGGTTTCCTGAATGTAATTATTTTGAAGTAGACCTTAAAGAGCAACACTTACATAGAACAATCTGGAAGCCTATTCCAGCTCGGGAGGTTAGAATTACAGAATTTTGCTGGCTCCACCTTAACTTACTATGTAAGTAGTTTTCCATTATCTGTTTGGAAGTCAAAACAGTATCAAATATTTTTTGCATAATATTTAGTCAGTTAGAAATTGCTAATTGTTATTCAATTATTTCATAAATATTGGCAAATGCCAATTCTTTATGAGCCACTGTGATAAATCCTGGATTGCTGGACTGGTAGAAAAAAAAGAGTAAGAAAAATCCCTGCCACCAAGAGGCTTACAGTATAATGGGACCATGAAAAGTGAAACTAAGGGTTGCACTGCCAGTAAAATTGGCTATACAATATAACAAAGGAGTGGAACAAATATTATTTCAGCAGAGGGGATGTTTGTTTTGTTACACATATGGAGAAAGGCGGGGAGCAGAGGTGATATCTGTGGTTTATCGCTAAACTGCAGGATCCTAACAGTTCCAGGCACCTAGCAGGCGCTCACAATGAGAACAATGAATAAATGAATACATGGACAACTGCTAAATAGGAGAGTGGAGGCTGAAAAACATTTGTACTGGTAGAAAAGAGGCATAGGGTGGGGTATGTGAAAGAATACTTCTGCCAAATGAACACATGTAAAGAGGCGTAACAAAGACAGAAAGTTCACGTGTGTGGGGAACAGCATTGGAGCACTATTATGTGGTTAAAGTACTCATTTTTTAATTGAGGAGTAGAGAAAACGTAGCTAAGAGGCAAGAATGCAGAGGGCCTTAGGACCCAGACTTGGATTTTGGATTTTTTTCCCCTGAAAGCAAAGGAGAGCCAGTGAAAGAGTTTGAGTGCTAAAGTGACATGATCCGATTTTCAGTTTAGAAAGATCCCTGTGACAGTAATGAAGATAGTAGATTGGAAGTTTTCAAACCTGGAGGCAGAGAGAAAGGCTCTGCACAGTTATAACAGTGCAGATTAATAATGAAACCCAAATTATCAGTGACAAAGAGCAATTAAAAGAGGGAGGATGAGTTAGAGTTCATCTTGTCATGGGAAATGAGGAAGGATTGTGATGCTTATGTACTTCTGATTCTGGACCCTGGGCGGATGGGTTGCCTTTATTCAAGATATGCAGAAGATAGATATTAGGATTGAAATGTTGGGGTTGGGGGTAGTTTCATTTTGAACGTAATGATTTTTGGGTGCCTGTGGACATCCCAAGTGAAGATGCATGGTAATGCCAAAAAAAGAGGATTTGGAATTCAAGAGACAGACTTTGGTAGAGTTATATAAATCTGTGACTCACCAGTGTACAGCGGAAGTCTTGAGCTGGAATAAAATCTGAGACAGTGTATAAAATGGTAAGAGTTATAAAAACAGAATGCGGCAGAATGGAGTATAAAAATATCAACGTTTCAGGGTAGTTAGAAGACACATTCATGAAAAATTGAGTCAGTTGAGTGTGGTTATGGAATTCAAGAGGAGAGAGAAAACCAATCGAATAAAGGAACAAGCGTTAAATGGCCCAGACGTGTCAAGACATAAGTTCTGAAAGCTGTTGATTCCATTTATGTGGAATTCAAATTACAGTGTGCAGAGAAATTTTTAAAAAATGAAAATGTAAAACAACAAGGTCAGGTAATAAGATAACCAATCTGAGACACTTGTCAAAAAAAAAGAAAGAGAGAAAGAAAGAAAGAAAAGAGAAAAAGAATAGATAAACCAGGATTTTGTTTTATTACTGGGGGAAATAAGTTATAATAATGGTTATATATATAACCATAATATAACTGCGCACAATATTTAAAAATATGGTAAACATATCTGGCATGTTTTCATATTGTGAATTAAAGTTTATGTTCTATCTTATTATTTAAAAATCCAACTAATACATAGGTTAGCTTTTAATAAACAGAAATGTCATCCAACCAAAAGGCCACATTTTCAATGCTTTAGTAATAGAATTCACTATATTTCATTTTAAGGCATTAATTAAATGCATACCATACACAGTAGAAGATTCGTTATAATTAAGCATCTTCATGAAGAACTGTATATTTATCTTAGTATTAATGACTGCCAGGACTGAAACACTGTTGCCAAGACTGACAAAGATACATTGTAAGAGATTCATCTTTGAAGACTTTCCATGATTAGAAAATAAATGCAAATAGACTAGAATAGTTTTCACAAAATGATAATCTTATCAATTCTATATGACGTTTTCTATTTAGATGATTTCTACTACTGGATGATTCATTTGCTTCTCAATGATATCAGGATATAAATATACACAAACATATGTGTAAAGTACTGTACCAAGGGTTTTCCCAAGCTTAGCAAACATGATGTTTTACCATTTTTCTCACACTTGATTAAAGCCTTACATCAAGCTATTAGGACTCAAGAAAGGTGAGCTACAGCTGAAGCATTGTCTTGTGAACATAGCAAACTTAAAGTGCCATCTTATTTTTCAAGAGGAAAATAAAGATTACAATAAGGAAATTCTTCCTTTGAATTTCCAGAATTTTTTAGATATTGGAAAGGACAAAGCCAAGTTATGAGAAATACAGGGGGAAACGAGAAAAGATTAAGTGCAAAACCTAGGAGCTCCAGAAGATAATCATTCTACTTTAAAAACATTTTAAAGAAAAAGAAAAAAAGACACAATAAACTAGTGGGAATACTTTACATTTAGGATTAAGTTTATTAAGGGTGCACATTCTAATGACAGAAATGCTCCCGAGATGAATCCATCACAGCTTCTCTTTCGTATTGGCAGATGTCTTCCTCTCCTGGGACAGTGTCCTTCTAACATGAATTAAATTAAATCAATTAAAAAGTCATCCTTACCTAACCTAATTAATGTGGTGGCACAAGCAAACAGTAAACCATTGCTTTTGATTTTAGTTTTTAAGTGCTTTCAGAGTAAATTTCTTGCATTTTGAATGGAAGGATACATTTAACACAAAACAAAAATCTGACTTCACAGACGAAATATAAAATGTGCTTTCCCAGTCATTAGAATTCTGGTGGAGTAAATCATTTGCCTTTTCCCACTGACAGTATCACCCCTCTGTTCTTAGGCCCTCAGCAAATCCTTTGCAATGTACAGAGTGAAAATTTCTTTTGAAAGAAAAGAATCCACTCTGAAACATTCGTGTCCAGCCCACACAGGCGTGGAGAAAGAAGAAACGCCCCAGACAGACACTTCTGAGTCAGTGCTTGTCACCAAATCCTGGCACTTAGAATTCCTTAGAATTCTGTTACTTGCTCCCAGTGTATTAAGGTCATAAGATTTACATAGGCCTGGATTATGTTAAAATTTTTCCAAAAACACATTGCCTATCATGGTTTCCAGGCATGTGTTTATCCATCAATTCTTCATATCAAGATATTATTTGGCCCTGAAATTAGGGAAGCCAAAATAACCAAAATGCCTACTCAGTCTTCCTGCCTCCGGAGAGATAAAAATACACAGATAATCAACACAGCTGCATGTACCATCACAATCCATGGTTTTGTTTGTGTAAAAGTTCACAATCCTTGTGTATTGTGTATCAGTGGATCGACCTATTTGGCTCAGTTCATGGGCTCCAGCACTCACTACAGTGCTCCCTCCATAACCCTCAGTTGATTTGTATTGTAAGAAGACAAAATGGGAATACTTTTGGAAAAGATAAAGGTCTACTGGATACCTGAGCTAATGTCTGAAAAAAAGATATGAAAAAGGTACCTTCTCCCCTTGTTAGATTTGCTTTATTAGGAAAAGAGAGGCAAGTGAACAGATGAGACAATGGAAAGCATCAGCCAGACATCTAGGCTGAGATCAGGAGAGCTTTCCAAAGATGGTAACAACCGAGCTAAGATTTGCAGGCTGGTCTGGAGTGCACCAAGGGACTAATGCAGTGAAAGGGCACTCTTGACAGAGACATGTGCAAAGGCATAGACATTTGAACAAGGATGGTGTGAAGAATTCCAAATACAGATCAAAGATCTCTTATCCTAATAATCCTTACCTCAATCCTAATACTCCTAGAACAGAATCTGTTATTGTTCCACTTAAACTTGTTCCTCCCACACTGTTCTCCATATTAGAAAATGAACCTATCATCTACATCTACCCTAAAGCAAAATCTGAGGAATCATCCTTTTTTTTTTTTTTTTTTTTTGGTGAGGAAGATTGGACCTGATCTACCATCTGTTGCCAATCTTCCTCTTTTTGCTTGAGGAAGACCGTTGCTCAACTAACATCTGTGCCAATCTTCCTCTGTTGTGGGATGCCACCACAGTGTGGCTTAACGAGCGGTGCTAGGTCTGCACCTGGGATCTGAAACTGTGAACCCTGAGCTGCCAAAGCAGAGTGTGTAAACTTAACCAGTACACAACCGGGCTGACCCCAGGAATCACTTTTAATTCCTCCTTTCTCTTATAGCCAATGCATCACTAAGTCTATTTGTTTCTGCCTCCAAAACATATCTAGTACTTATCCACATTGCTCTCTCTATTATCCATCTAAGCCAGGTCACATTCATTCCTTAATTCAGTAACTGCAATAACCTCTGTGTGGCCCCCATGCATCTACTTTTACTCATCTACGAATTATTTTCCATGAAGCAGCAAGAATAATATTTTCAAAACTTAAATAAGGTCATTCCTCTGTTTAAAACTCTTAAATGGCTGTCCATTCCACTAAAGATAAAATCTAAACTCCACCTCTTTGATTTCTTATCATATCACTCCCTCCCTCATTTATGATTTAACTATACTTGTCCCGAGTGGCTTCCATTAGTCCACGAAGCACTTGCCTGAGAACTTTGCATTTGCAACTCCACCCCACCTCAAAGTCCCTGCATTGTAGTGACGTCATCCTTCTTTGAGACCTTCAGTTAAAAGTGACCTCTTCAGTTCCACAGCAACTCAACCCAAAATAAACCCTTTCATTCCTGCTCCTCTCCCTTCTCCCCACTGGCTGTTACATTACTGCTTTTGTTTCCTCTACAGCAGTTATCATTATCTTTATATACATAACCACAGATATAACTATGAACAACCACAGAAAATATTTAGGACTAAAGCCCTAGCTAGGAAGAGAAGTGTATATTCAGCTACCATGTCCAGTATCTACATATTTTACCCCCAAGCCTTCTGTAAGTCTTCATGGCCATAGTAAAAATTGTTTCCTGTTTTATATTACTTCCCTTAAAACCCTTATGTGACAATATTTTTATTGATAGAAGGAACAGTGGAAATAAGAATAAAATGTTTAAAAAACTCCTTGATGTCCAGCAAAACACTCAATTTGGAAAATTCTCATGTAGAGAAGACCTTGTTAAGATGATGACTGGAAAAGGAAAGAGTTTGAAAATATTCTGTCATGAAGAAATTGACCTTTAAGTAATGGATAGCACACTTAGTCTAGATAAGAACACATCTTTCACACAAATATGCCTGATATGTCACAGCTGAGTCAATGCTGAAGTGTTACTGAATGTTTTATTGTGAAAAGATGTTATTAGAGGTTAATTTGAAAAGATTTCCCAAGGATGTTTCTTTTCTGTATTGTTTTTTGTTGTTGTTTTGGAGGAGGATGTAAATGATGTGAAGGAAGAAGGAGATGTAGAAAACAGAAATTATTGGAGGGTAGATTTAAATGATAAAATGACAGGGTCCCGCCTGGTAACATAGTGTTTAAGTTCCTGTGCTCTGCTATGGTGGCCCAGGGTTCACAATTTGGGATCCCAGGCATGGACCTAGTGCCCCTTGTCAAGCCATGCTGTGGTGGTGTCCCATATAAAACAGAGGAAGATTGGCACAGATGTTAGCTCAGCAACAATCTTCCTCATACATACAAAAGAAGAAGAAAATGACAGAAAATCTTGGAGAGGTCAGCAAAGAGATTATAAACTGTGATAAGTAAATTAGCTGTGAGGACCACAATATCCATTCATTCAGAACGAACATGCTGTAGTTAGACACTCAAGTCAAAGCCTGCATTAGCTGACCTCTCAAATTTGTGCTCTTAGTTGTAGGGAATTTTACCATTAGACTTACTGCCAGCCTTAGTCAGACACATTGAGTTGTAGTTACGATTTGTATTCAAAGCAGGTTTCAACTGCAGCTCTCATAACAGCAATAAAGGTTGCCAGGTCAGGATGTTTCATCTTAATGAATAATTTATATTACACTAAGTCACATGTCGCGCTGTGGGAAATACTACTGTAGGTGAACATTTTAGAATATTATTCCAGTTTTAAATTTCCACTTTCTTCAGTTGAAGGAAAAAATATGAGTTTAGTTTCCTTTCAAAGGAATCAGGAAGACTTTGAAAAGGATAAAATGACTCCCGTGACAAGTGCAGAGGATTTCATTTTTATAGTATTACATCTAAAAAGAACAAAAATCCTAACGGAAAAACAAAAATTTAAAACATGCATTAAATCTAAGAATTACATAAAATTTCTGCTGAAAGCAGAAGTCTCTTTTAAACTAGCCCAGGCTAATAAAATATAATTTTAGGATAAATTAGAATTTCTGGATTCTCTCTGGTCTTAAACCAGGAAATCACAATCTACTGGAACAAAATTGTTGAACAACCAAGGATCTTGCTACTATTGGGATATTCAACAAGAATGAAAGCTGTCTATTTATCAGTATCTACTTCCCTGATAGAGAAAAGAGCTATATTTTCTCCTTCTGTCCCTAGCTCAGATATTTCAGTCATCTCAAGGTTCCAGAGAAATAAAATGTAACCACATCTGTCAAGAATATTAGGAATATCTGCTGTACGTGGTTTACTTCCACTGCTGGCATAGTAAGTACACAATAAATATTTACTGACATGAATTTATATATTTACACATATACACAATAAATATGACATCTCCCCTAATGCAGAGGTGATTAGAAAAATAATAAATAGCTAACATTTGTGGAGTGCTTAGTAAGTAAGGTACTGTGCTAAATTATTTTATTTCTATAACCTAATATGACCTGGACAACAACATAGCAAGAAGGGTATATGGCCATATGAGAGATTACAGCGCTGTGGTTTACTGATATCAGGCAACTTGCCCAGGACCACATTGTTTGTAAATAGCAGAGCAGCAATTTCTATGATATGTCTGATCAAGAGCCCATGGTCTTAACTACTTATCTCGTTTTGTCAATCCTAAAAAGAGATAGAAGGGCGAAGCAAAGATACGTGATGTCAAAATATCCTCTATTGCTCTCAGCTGTTGACCGATTGGAAGAACCCAGGCCTGCTATCAGATTCTCATGAGACTTGGTTTTATTAGCTTTTATCCATCCCTGGACTTCTTATGGTCCTTGCTTATTTTCATTGAGGATTAGATGAACTTTTTAATCTCCCATGATGTCTTACAGTATGTTAAAGCATTTTTATTAAGATTATAATTAGGAATATAAAATAAAAAATATATTTCACAAACATCAGATGTTTCACAATTTATAACTAGCAACTAGTATGCTTCGTTTTAAAGGAATCCTGCATTGTGTTTTTATTACATTATAACCAGAAGTTAAATGCAAAGCTTCGGATTTCCTTGTCTAATTTTTCTTATTCTGCTCCATATATTTTGTAATGTAAATGGAACCATATGGCACTGATAACTTAGTATTTTTGCTTTATTTTTTTAGAGCAGTTTAAGGTTCACAGCAAAATTGTGAGGAAGGTAGAGATTTTTCCATATGCCCCTGCCCCCACAAATCCATTGCTTTCCCCATTATCAACATCCCCCACCAGAGTAAATGGTACATTTGTTACAACTGATGAACACACACTGATACATCATAATCACCCAAAGTCCATCATTTACGTTAAGTTTTGGTGTTGTAAATCCTGGAGATTTGGACAAATGTATAATGACATGTATCCATCATTAGAATATCATATAGAGTATGTTCACTGCCCTAAAAATCTCATGTGCTCCAACTATTCATCCCTTTCCCCCACCTGTTACCCCAACCCCTGGCAGCCATTGATCTTTTTACTGTCTCCATAGTTTTACCTTTTCCAGAATGTAACATAGTTGGAATCATACGGAATGCAGCCTTTCCAGATTGGCTTCCTTCACTTTTAATGTGCACTTAACATTCCTCTATGCCTTTTCATGGCTTGATAGCTCATTTCTTTTTAGCACTGCACATTTTTATAGCTGAAATTTTAAGAACATTGTTTGCATGTACCAGTTTATTTATCCATTCACCTACTGTAAGACACCTTGGTTGCTTCCAAGTTTTGGCAATCGTGAATAAAGCTGCTATAAACATGCATGTGCAGGTTTTCACATGGATGTAAGTTTTCTACTCCTTCAGGTAAATATGAAGAAGTATGATTGCTGGCTTATATGGTAAGCATATGCTTAGTTTTGTAAGAAACCATGAAACTGTGTTCCAGAGTGGCTGTACCATTTTACATACCCACCAGCAATGAATGAGAATTCTATTACTCCACATCCTTGTCAGCATTTGGTGTGGTCAGTGTTCCAGATTTTGGCCATTCTGATAGGTGTGTAGTACTATCTCATTGTTGATTGAATTTGCATTTCTCTGATGACATATGATGTGGAGCATCTTTTCATATGCTTATTTGCCATCAGTAAAACTTCTTTGGTGAGGTGTCAAGGTTTTTCAGCCCAATTTTGAATATTTGTTTATTTTATTGTTGAGTTTTAAGAATTCTTTCTGTATTTTGGGTGATAGTCCTTTATCAGATATGTCTTTTGCAAATATTTTCTCCCAGTCTGTGACTTGTCTTCTCCTTCTCTTGACATTGCCTTTCACATAAGATTTTAATTTTAATGAAGTCAAGATTATCAATTATTTCTTTCACGGATCTGAAAAGTCAGCAGCATACCCAAGGTTATATAAGTGTTCTCCTATGTTATCTTCTGTGAGTTTTATAGTTTACTGTTTTATATTTATATATCTGATCTACTTCGAGCTAATTTCTGTGCAAGGTGTAAGATCTGTGTCTATATTCATTTTTGTGCATGGGGATGTCCAGTTGTTCCAGTACCAGTTGTTGAAAACACTATCTTTGCTCCGTTGTATTACCTTTGCTCCTTTGTCAAATATTAGTTGGCTATAGCTACGTAGGTCTATTTCTGCACTCTCCATTATGTTCCACTGTTCTATTTGTCTCTTCTTTCACAGATACCACACTATCTTGATTACAGTAGCTTTATAGTAAGTTTTCAAGTCGGGTGGTGTCAGTCCTCCAAATTTGTTCTTCTCCTTCATCTTGTGTTGGCTGTTCTGAGTCATTTGCTGCTCCACATAAACTTTAGAAACAGTTTGTCAATGTCCACAAAATAACTTGCTGGGATTTGGCTGGGATTGCATTGAATCTCTAGGTGAGGTTGAGAAGAACTGTTTGACGATATTGACAATATTGAGTGTTCCTCTCCATAAATATGGAATTTCTCTCCATTTACTTAATTCCTCTTTGATTTCATTCTTCAGGGTTTTGTGGTTATCCTCATATAGATTTTATACATAGTTTGTTAGATTTGTACTTGTGTATTTCATTTTTTGGGTGTTAATATAAATGATATTTAGTTTTAATTTCAAACTTCACTCATTCATTGCTAGTATAGGAAAGCAATTGACTTTTATATATTAACCTTGTATCCAGCAACCTTGCTATAATTACTTATTTGTTCCAGGAGTATTTTTTTTTCTTTTTCTGATTCTTTAGAATTTTCTACATAGACAATCAAGTCATCTGTGAAAAAAGACAGTTTTATTTTTTCCTTTCCAATCAGTATATCATTTATTTCCTCTTCTTGTATTATTGCATTAGCTAGAACTTCCAGTAGGATGTTGAAAAGGAGTGATGAGAGGAGACATCCTTGCCTTATACCTGATCTTAGTGGGAAAGATTTGAGTTTCTCACCATTAATATGATGCTGACTATATGTTTTTTGTAGATATTCTTTATTGAGTTGGAGAAGTTTACTTCTATTCCTAGTTTACTGAGAGTTTTTATCATGAATGGGTGTATGATTTAATTTTTCCAAACAAATACATAGGCAATTAACAACTATTATAGCTTATGTTTCACAATTGTTGGAGTAGTAATCAAGAACCTAAAACAGTAAGTGTATATATATATATGTATGTATCAATTGTGATGCATGCATGATTCTCAGGGACACAACTTCATGGAGACAAAGATCTACACTCTGGTACCAAACTCATCTGCACTTGAAAACTGGTTTTGCTATTTGTCATCTGGGTGACTTTGCACAATTTATATAGCTTTTTTTAAGCCGCAATTTCCTAAACTGTTAAATGGTGATAACTTTGGTACCCAATTTGAGTTGTTAGGTGAATAACTGAAATGTCATATGCAAAGATCTCCATACTGTGCCTCACTCAAAATAAATACTCAAAAGTTGTTAGCCCTGATGAAGAAGACGGTGGATCTCCTTGAAGTCTAATGAGATTAAAGAAGTTATTTTTAAAACAGCCCATTCAATAATGACTGGAAAATGGTATCTGTTTCTTACTCTGTTTCATATTATATCATGTGTCCTGTTTCTCTCTTTTCTTGCAAGACTATTTGTTTAGGTCCCTGGTTGAATGCAGCGCATTTTTATAAGCTGAGAAGCCACTTGTTTAATATCTAAATTTATTTTCTATCTGGCTCTTATACCCACAAATTCTCGCCCTAATATTCAGATGAATAGTGCTCACAAATAAATACTTGAAGAATATTTCAAAATGATAAAGAGCGGAATTGCAAAACACTACAACTTCTATATTGTGCAACTCAGAACTATATAAAAAGAAGCATGGAGTAGAATTATTTTACTCATTATACATAACTTGATGCGAATCACTGGCCTCCAAGATAGTCCCACTAATACCATTATCTTTGGCATTTTAGTGATGCGTAGGTCATTTTGCTCTTGGCTTCCACAACACTAAAGCATAAAATACATGTGGACATCTTGCATAATTCCAGACTCTAGGTTTTCCATAACCATTTTGAAATAGTAGCTGAGCTACTGTCTCAGGACATTGCGACATTGTGGTCAATTACATGACAGGCCAAATTTCTTAAGTGCATACATTATCAAGTGAGGCAGGTGGGGAAGGGGGATCTTGATTATCAATAGAATGTGAAAATGTTATTGTAGGAAGCTCCTTTTCTCAGAGTCACATATAATTTGCCAGTGACCAGTATGTTGGGCAAAACAGTGCTGTTGTTTGAAGTAGAGCCCAAACAGTGTCAGAGTGAATAACACCCCGACAGACTAGGGCTAGGAACGTGAGGAAGGGTAACTCGGGAAACAGCTGAAGTTTGTTTGTTTGTTTGTTTGTTTACTCTGTCAGTTTCACAGCAGCAGGCTACGTAAATGGGAATGGCTTCCACATGTTTTCATGGGATCACAGGCTCTTCCTCTGGGAAATATTAGGAGAGAGAAAACACAGGTTACCATGATTTCATTGATGTTGTCCCGTTTGACTGACTCTACACGGAAGGAAAGAAAACAAATATTGAGGGAGGATTTTTCACAATCTAAATCTCCCTGCTTACAAAGAGAAGGATGGATTAAAAAAACTTTTAAAATGGCATTGTAGGATTCTCACTCTTTATTTGCATAAACCTGACAACCTGCAGATCATAGCAATTAATTTCTGCTTAGTTTTAGCCTTATTTAATAAATGCAAAAATTATCAAAAGAAACTTAGTTGGAAGAAACATAAAGTCCCTATCCACCTAGAATATTAAGAATGACATTAATTGTTATGTTTTACTTTTTAGTTTGACAACAGCAAAATTGATTTTTAAATCAATTCAAAATATGGATCAAAGTAATCCCATGATACACATACACACACACACACACATTTTGTTGAACTAATTAGAATGTTTCAGTAAAATGGACATTCATTTATGGGCAGAATGCTCTCTCATATAAAAAATGAGATCTGAATGCATTGTTTTATGATAAATGTTTAGGGGAATTGAGGAGGCAATTCTGAAATGTTACATTGGCTAAATGAGACTGTACCATAATGTTCCTAATCCCTGGGTCCTAATAAACTTGAAATGGTGTTATTTTGTATGAAAGCAAAAGAGAAAATATACAAGCAAATGTTTTACTTGGTGGTTAGCAGGCTTAAAATGACAAAATTGCCAAAGTGAAATGCACAAAAATAGTGCATAGGGAGTCACAGAAGTATATGTTTCACCTGGATTGTGGTTTGAGTTATTGTGACCTGTAAACTACATAAGCCTGCACTGCTTGGTATAGTTCCCTATAAATACCTTACCTTTCCAAAGATCTGTAAATTTCTTGGCAAAAAACATTTCTTATCCTTGTTTTATATTCTACTCAACGTGAAATTAGGCCCTCCAAATAATTTTTAAGTATATGTTTAATGGTGAACAACCACTAGTATGGTAAATAAAAGAGTCCACTCTGATACAGAATTTAAATTAAATATGCAAAATATTTGTGGAGTTTTTATCTACCGTATGCAATACATCTAATATTTCTAAATAAATGAATTCCCCATATTATTGAGATGCAGCATCAAATAACCAACTACATTTTTCTCTGTGCATTTGGATGAATTTATAGAGTACATTTTCAGCCATTTTCTTTCTCTAAAATGGCAAGCATCACATCCGAGGTAACTGAATGAAATTGTTAAGTATTTCCCTCAACGATTGCTTTCAAGTACAGCAACAAATTGCAAAATGTGATTCACTGGGGCTTCTTTTAAACTATGTTTCGTGTGTTTGAAATATTTTTTTCTGTCATCTGAAAAGAAAGATTCGTACAGCTTCAAACTGATTCAGCAAATTTAGGAATATCCTGCAGGGAAATAAAAAATCCTCAAAGTAGCACAGAAAATCCCAATAGGGCCACTTAAGTAAAATGTGTCAATGGCTTAGTTGTTCACAAGTTATAGAAACATCCTGCTTCAGAATACACAAAATCTATTTTTTCCTAATTCACCCAAGTAATTTAAAATCTAAATGTGTGTAACACACTATTAGATATTCTCATTACGATTGACACATTTTTACTGAAAGAAAATAAAATTGATAATCTCATCCCTATTCTTTTTTCCCTTGAATTGTTCATTAATCTACTATTGAATATTTTATTAATGAATGTTTCATTTAGTGTACTAATAAGAGTTTCCTTCAAGCTATGTTAAAGACACAGAAAAGACGAGGCATATTTCATCTGCCCCACTTTGTGAAGCTTTCCAACATCCCTGCTAGTTTTCCCTCCTCTTTACTTCCAACCTCTGACATAGTAACTTCACTATTTGTTTCGTTCAATTTTTCAATTGCTTGGCCTTCTTCTTGTTTCCCACCAGCCCATTAGTTACTCTTGTTTCCCCGATGTTTCTCCATTCAACCATACCCTCAGACACTGACTACTATGCAATACCATCACTTGGTTATCAGCAGTTAATGCAGATATCAACTTTGTCTTGTGATTATATTACAGAAAATGTTTCCTATAGTACTTTTAAACTAGTAGAGCAGTTATGCACTGTATCGTTCTTTAAGTGTGAAAGATAATGATTCTTTTAAACCCTAGTTCAATGAAGTGACTGACTTTGGAACTCTGAGCCACATCCAAGAAATAGAAATTCCTTGAAGAAATTTCCTCAAACCATCTTAAGTCATAGAAAGGAAGAAAGTCTTCTTCAGAGACTAGGCATAAAGTATTAAAACACTCCTGGGAAATGGAATGGAAAACACAATAGTGACTCATAAGAGATCACCATTTCTTCCTATTAGTCATCTTCAGTACTAATTCAAGAGAGGAAAAATGCCTTTGGCAAAGTATGCTGTATTATTCACCCTTTTATCACTCAATCACTGACTCATTCCTCCATTTAATACTTATTGAGCACCTTTTCTGTGCCAGATATTATTTGTATGTTTTGGGTATACAGCAATGAATAAAGCAAAGTTGGCTATCATGTCAGGGGAGGGGTACATACAATAAGTGTCTAGTATAAGATGTGGTAAGTGGGATTGATGTGGGGTCGGTGAGCCGAGGAGTCGAAAGAAAGATTTCTTGGGCTCTCAAGGTCTGGCAGTAGTGCTCTTTTATTTAGAGAATAGTGTGGAATAGCATGGGGACAGGACCCATGGGCAGACAGAGCTGCTGCATGGGGACAGGACCCATGGACAGGAGGAGGTGGTGCTGACTGGCCGCTGCCACTGCAAACATGGGTGGAGAGTAAGGCTAAATTTAAGGGATAGATCTGGGAGTTATCTCTTTACAAGACAAAGGAAAGAATACGTAAAAAAGCTAAAATGGTATCAGTGCCATCAGTGCCGGTAGGGTCCGGCCATTGGGCCGTCCCACACTTTTAGATAAGAATCAAACCAGATTGAGTAAATGGCAGAAGTCACCGCTTAAATATTATCTTCAGCTAAAGACAAAAAGGATTTGGGGGGTGGGGGTGGGGGTAGTCAGTTACATGAGGTTGCCAGACAGTAAACAACTTAAGTCCTTGCCTTCCCCATTAAGAGTTTCCAGAGATAAGGCCATCTGCCTTCTTCCTGGCACAGAGAGGGAGGCATCTTTACAGATGGAAGTTTCCCTTACAAATGTAAATGTTTCCCAACAAAGGGCAAGCAAACTCCAGTCCTAGGAGCCTGCTTCTCATCTGCAGTTTTAAAATTAAACAGCCTAAAATCCTCATCAGGATGAAGCAAAGTTAAGTAAGGGGAAGGTGATTGTATGGAAGAGTGGAAAATATTGGTATAGAGTGGATGGCTTCCCCAATAGGATGACATTGAGGGGGAAGCCTGAATTAATTGAAGGAATAAGCCAAATACTCATCATGTGCGGTGAGAATGCTGGCTAAGACCCAGGAAAGAGCATGCCTGATATATTTCAGAAAGAATACAAGGTTATAGCGGCTATAGTCAAGTGAGCTGATCAGAAAATCCTCTCTACAAAAAGCAATTATAAAGCTGGATAAAATTGACAAAAACAAACATTTCAGCTCTCTGGAAATGGCTCAAAGGCATATAATAATCACAGAAGCATTTATTTTTGAAAAAATGCCGAACTTGGTGGAAAAGCACAGGGAATCTGTGGTCTTTCTCTCCTTAGGCTTGCTCCCGTTAACCCCTGCCCTGCCATGCCCCAGGGGGCTCAGTCCTTGAGGATTGGCTTCTCTCCGCCGTGGTCTATGGAAGCTCACTCAGCTTCCAGCATTGGTTGATGCATCAGTATTGTCCTTGGAAGTGATGTTTTCACAGATGAGTGAGTAGGAAGGGCCACCAGCTCTACTGAAGTTTCTGTCTTGTTTGGGGCAAATATATGCTTGGCTGAGGTTGTGCACCCCCATGGGGGGACCAGAGAGGCTCAAATTAACCCAGCAATCCTGGCCAACTCTGAAGCTGCGCTTGTGCTCACTGAGGAGAGGCAAAGAGGTCCCTGTGAAAAGGACAAGCCAGGGAGGCCATGAAAACCCTGAGGGCACTTCCTTACCTGCCCAGAGCCTCACCAGATAAAGGCTGCATTACTGGATCAAGGCATTTGAAAACAATTAAACAATTGCTGTCCAAATACCGGCTGACCATTAACACAAACACAGAGGTACACTCTGGGAGACAGGCTTAAAAATAACATCAAGGAAACACACAAACAAAAAACTAAGGAGAAATATCAGCTGCCAAACATTGCAGGGGAAACTAATTTCACAGATCCAGCCTGGGGAACAAGTTACTAAACAAAGAAACTATAAAGAAACATTCAGCAACAACAGCAATCTTCACAGGATGAAAAAAATCAATGTTAGAAACTTTGCGCTTGAGAAGATACTGTGAAGAATCGTAGTTATCTTTAGTTTCTCTGCCTAGACCAAGTAGTGGCTCCCCATAAGCTTACAGGAGTCTTCGGCATTCCTTAATGCTGCCACTTCTTGTGTACGAGTGACCTATGAGGAACCGTGCAGAGTACGTCTTACCAGTGGCATAAAGTCTCATCTGAGTCTTGGGCTAGAATTGTTGGCGTCTGTTCTCTCCTTTGGCCTGGATAGATTTGGGATTGCTAAATGTCTTTTTTCACCTGTGCATTTTCTATGACTTTTATTCAAATATTATCTGAAAGTTAGACAACGGAGCACCAAAGTAGGCAGGAGAGTCTTCCAATATGGGTGCAGGCACTAAATGGGAAGATTGCCTACAAAGAATTTAAAAGCAACAATAAAACTGACCAAAAGTTAGTTTGTTTTGTGATCACCATTATCCTCCGGCAATTCTAAGCAATGACAGTGATAAAATACTCAATAAAAAAATATATTGGTTTAAATTCTGAACAGTTGCCAGTGGTAGAACTTGCACTTTTGGACTCTGGGGATTTCCAGGGAGAATGACCGGACTCCTAGAGCCTTCAGTCACCATCCAGGGGATATTTTTTTCACCACAAAGGATAATTTCTGAGCCATCCCTGCTGTGACTCAGCTATGACATTGGACCACAAAAGCCAGACAGAAAAAGATAAAGTCATCAGACTCCTGCTCACCAGAGAGGGTAGCTTCCACCAGAATTCACCTCTTCTCTCAGCACAGACTCCACAGAGATGACCACTGGCTCAGGCAGCAGCCCCCGCCTGGCCCCTGATGAGAACGCATTTCCCTTTGCCCTCTACCCCGTTTGCCAGGACCCATCAGAACCCAGGCCCCTCTGCTGCACCACTTGTCCCTCCGAGAAGATGAGGAATGGTGAGGATCAGAGCTGCCCCAAATGCAGAGAAGATGACTCCCAATCTATAAGCCCAGAAAGCCTTCTGTCTTAGTAGAAGTTACGTTGACAAAGCCAGGAAAGGGTATTTGTCCATTTTCTCTATTTGTCAAAGGTGGAGGCCAAGGAAACAGCTGCCTGTACAGCCCCTGGTAGGCACTTCCCTCCTTGTCTTGAGCAGGGACTGAATTTGGTTTATACGCGGTGAAGAGACTGATGGTCAAAGTGGTAATGCAACTTATCTAAAGCCAGCTGGCTGATCTGTGACAGATTCAGGGTAAGAACAACAGTCTAAATTAGGCATGTGCAAAGTACAGCCCATGGGCCAAATCTGGTTTGCCATCTGTTTTTATATAGCCCAGGAGCCAACAATATTTTTTATGTTTTCAAATGGTTTTAAAAAATCAAAAGAGGCAACAAAAGCAAAGATAAACAAGTGGGACTACATCAGACTAAAAAGCTTTGGCACAGCAAAGGAAACCATCAACAAAATGAAAAAGCAGCCCACAGAGTGGAAGAAAATATTTGCAAGTCATATATCTGATAAAGGCTTAATATCCAAAATATATAAAGAAGCTCATACATCTCAATAGCAAAAACAAAACAGCCCCATTGAAAAATGAGCAGAAGATCCAAACAGACATTTTCCAAAGAAAACATACAAAAGACCAATAGGGTATATGAAAAGATGCTCAACATCACTAAACATGAGGGAAATGCAAATCAAAACCACAATGAGGTATCACATCACACTTGTTAGAATGGCTATTATCAAAAAGTCAAGAAATAACAAGTGATGGTGAGGATGTGGAGAAAAGAGAACCCTTGTGCACTGTTGGTGGTAATGTAAATTTGTGTAGCCAAATATGGAAAAGAGTATGGAAGTTCCTCCAAAAATTAGAACTGGAAATACCATATAATCCAGCAATTCCACTTCTGGGTGTTTATCCAAAGAGAACGAAAACACTAACTCCAAAAGATACAGGCACCCTCATGTTCACTGAAGCATTATTTATGATAGCCAAGATATGGAAACAACCTAAGTATCCATTGATGGAATATTATTCAGCCATAAAAAAAATAAAATCTTGTCATTTGTGACAGCATGGATGGACCATGAGGGCATTATGCCAAGTGAAATAAGTCAGACAAAGACAATTACCATATCATCTCTCTTGTATGTGGAATCTAAAAAGAACAGAAAGAAACTAAAAAATAACCTCTTAGATACAGAGAACACATTGGTAGTTGCCAGAGGCTGGGGTAGGAGGTAGGATAAATGGGTGAAGGGGGTCAAAAGTACAAACTTCCAGTTATGAAATACACAGGTCATGGAAATGTAAGGTACATCATAGTGACTACAGTTAATAACACTATGTTGCATATTTTAAAAGTTGCTAAGAGAGTAGATATTAATAGTTCTCATCACAAGAAAAAAAAATTCTGTCGCTACATAAGGTGACAGACGCTAACTGGGCTTATTGTGGCGATCATTTTGCAATGTATACAAATATTGAATCACTATTGTACACTTGAAACTAATATGATGTTATATGTGAATTATACCTTAATTAAAAAATAAAGTCAAAAGAAGAGTGATGTTCTTCATTACTAAGTTTTTATAATATAATATGTAAAAATCAAATCAACACACTTTATCACTTATCTTTAAATATCATTTTATTCTGCACATTAATTTTGAGAACTTCTGTTTACGTAGTCACTCTTCAAAGAGGTAGACAGCCACATGCATTTCTTTTGAGAATCACTTTGTACCCCTCAGAATCATTTGAGCTCGCTTGGAGTGTACAGTTCTTGAGACTTTTTTCTGTGTATACATATTATTGCATTTCTTTTTCCTTTTATTTTTAAATGAAATTGTATATATTTAAAGTGCACTACATGATGGTTAGACATAGGTATACAAAATGAAATGATTGTTACTGTCAAGCTAATTGACATATTCATGTCCTCATATATTATTGCATTTAAACAGTAGCTTTGAAATAAACAATGACTGCACACTGATTTTAAAGACCAAGAAACAGAGCTTCAGTTACTTCAATCCTGTCATTCAATGTAGCTACTTATTATTTTTTAAATTGTTGTGTTAGGCAGAATAATGACTTCTAAAGATATGGACCTTGAGGGTATTATGCTAAGTGAAATAAACCAGACAAAGATGAACATGGTATGATTTCACTCATACATGGAAGATGAACAAACACATGGATAAAGAGAACAGATTAGTGGTTACCAGAGGGGAAGGGGGGTGGGAGGAGGGCAAAAGCAGTAAAGGAACGTGTATGCATGGTGACAGATAAAAACTAGACTATTGGTCTATATAGAAACTGACAAATAATAATGCACATCTGAAATTTATACATTTTATAAGCCAATATGATCTCAATAAAATAATTAAAAAAAATAAAGCAATCCACACTCTAATTTCTGGAACCTGTGAAAATGTTACCTTATGTGCCAAAAGGACTTTGCAGATATGATTAAGTGAAGGACCTTGAGATGAGAGATTATCCTAGATTATTCAAGGGGAGGGAATCTAATCACTTGTGTCCTCAAAGGAAGGAGATCTTTTCCTTGCTGAGATTAAAGGAAAAAGTGAATGGTCAGAGGGCTGCAGCATTGCTGACTTCGAAGGTGAAGGAAAGGCACTACTAGCAAAGGCACGTGGTGGCCTTTAGAAACCAAGGAAACCAATTCTCTCCTGGAGCCTCCACACAGAAACATAACCTTGTTGACACCTTGATCTTAGCCCAGATTGACCCATTTGGACTACTAATCTCCAGAACTGTATGTAAGATAATAAATGTGTGTAATGTAAGCACCTAAGTTTGCTGTAACTTGTTACAGCAGCCATAGAAAACTAATATAGCTACGAACATATTTGAAAGCCACACAAAATGGTACCTAACAAACAAAAACTTGGTGTTTTCATTTTTGAAATGCATTGTGAAATGACATTTTTATGAATCTTCGCTAAATTTATCCTTTCATTACTGTATTTTCCTATTGCCAAGATTTTATTAATTTTAATTTCCAAAAGGTCTTGTGTTTTAAAAGAGCAAAAATGACTCTTCACTTCATTGAGAGTAAATATAAATTGACAGATCTGGATATACTATCTCTTGAAAACAAATTTGTTAAGAAGGTCAATGCTAAGTCATTGGTATATTTGCAAATGTAAAAAGTCAAAAACAGAAACTGTTATCTTATTATCTATTACCAATATAGGTCTAGGATCTATCCATTTCTTTCCAAAGAAAATACATTGAGGTAATTAACACGTATTAGTTGAACAACTTTTCCTTTTTTTACCATACTACTAAATTTTACTTATTTTTAATTTTTACTGTTTTGATTATACATATACAGAAGTCAATATGAAAAGATTTCTCTTCCTGCATTTTTTCTGGCTATACATATTATTTGTTTCATTACATAATTATTACTTAAAATAATTTTGTCATCTACAGGAGAGGATGTTAAAAATTATCTATTCTGTGTGTCAAACATGCCATATGCACCACTGAGATTTGGCCAATCACATGCACACACACACGCAAAAGTTTCTTTCCAAGTATTGTACATTTTGTAAATGACTCTTTGTTTATTGTGTGACTCTTCCTGTTTAACACTCCCTGTAGTCACACCTTTATCTAGTAATATGGTAAAATAACAAATCAAGGAATGAGAATAAATACGACCTTGGATGAGATGCTATAGTAATAAAAATTAGGTCAGAAGAGTGTATTTGAATCTATAAAAGTCATTCAGGATTGCTACTTTTCTAGGAATGCTTTATAATTAACACAGAGATAAAAATGGTATTCCTTAAAAAATGTATTAAAGACTATACAAAAGCAGAGTTTTTTCGATGGAGACTGATATTTTACTTTATATCCATGCTTAAAATGTCATTCCAATTTCAATTAGGAAAGTTTGCCATATAAACTAAATGATGATTGTGGATAACAGTGAAATGAACGTGGGAGCGCAGATATCTCTTTGAGATCCTGATTTCAATTGCTTTGGATACACACACTCAGAAGTGAGAATGCTGGATCATATGGTAGTTCCATTTTTAATTTTTTGATGAATTTCCATACTGTTTCCCACAGTGGCTGCCCCAATTTACGAAAAATATAATATCATTCAGCCTTAAAAGAGAAGGAAATCCTGCCATTCAGGACAACATGGATGTACCTGGAGCACATTATGCTAAGTTAAATAAGCCAGGAATTGAAGAACAAATATTACATGATCTCACTTATATGAGGAATCTAAAATAGTCAAGCTCTTAGAAGCAGAGAGTAGAATGGTGATCACAGCAGCTGGAGGGCAGGGAAAATAGGGAGGTGTTGGTCAAAGGGTACAAAATTTCAGGTATACAAGATGAATAAATCATAGAGACCTACTGTACAGCACAGTGCCTATAGTTAACAACACTGCATTGTACACTTAACAATTTCTAAGAGAGTAGATCTTAGGTTGTCTTCCTATCACAATAAACAAATAAATCAGGTGGGGAGAAACTTTTGGAGGTGATGGATATGTTTATGGCATTGATCGTGGTGATGGTTTCACAGATGTACACATCTCTAAATTCATCACGTTGTATACATTAAATATGTACAGCTTTTTACATGTCAGTAGTAGCTCAATAAAGTGTTTTTTTTTAAAAGTCACATATTTCATTAAAAAGCAAATTGTGAGTCAGCCCCTTGGCCAAGTGGTTAAAGTTCTGTGTACTCCGCTTCAGAGGTCTGGATTTGCAGGTTTAGATCCAGGGCACAGACCTACTCCACTCATCAGCCATGCTGTGGAGGCATCCCACATACAAAGTGGAGGAACATTGGCACAGATGTTAGCTCAGGGCTAATCCTCCTCAAGCCCCCCCCCCCCAAAAAAAAAGGGAGATCGGCAACAGATGTTATCTCAGGGCAAATCTTCCTCATCAAAAAAAAAAACATAATATTAATGATGATCTCTAGCCTGTATTAGTGCATTGAGTCTTCATAATAGAGAACTAAAGTGCTTTCTGCCATGCCAGGCATCGTGCTGATTGGATGCAGTGCCTTCTTTTGACTTGTAACTGCAGTCTCTCATCCATCTTCAGCCTTATCGTGTTTTCATGGATAGTGTTTTGATAGTGATAGAACTGGATAGTGTTTTCCTCAAGAGTAGAAAATCTTTTAACCCTCCATTTCTAGCAAACGTTGATTCTTGAAGTTTGTTGGATGTTGAATAATCTTAAAAGCATTTTGAAAATGTCTCCTAATTGACAAATTCAAAATTTACGTAGAAAACATTTAACAAATATTTATTATGTGCCTACCAGGTGTAAGTCAGGTGGGTAATTCTCGAAATAAAAATCACTGACTTCAAGGAGATGACAATAATATTAAGGATGTATATCTACAATAATAATAAGTAAACAAGGGAAACTTTAAAAAACCTAACAAAACTAAACTAATGGTGAAGCAAAAGTTGTGAAGGAAATGCACACAGGGAATGCAAAGTAGAGAAACTCCCCAAATTGTGAGAAGGGAGGTCGTCAAGGATGACTCCTGAGAGGGTTTGCTTAATCAATCCTTGAAGGGTGAATATGAGCAGAACAGGTGAATAGCTTAGGGGACACGTGTTCCTGAGGAAGAAAGCAGTATATTTCAAGTCACTGAGTTGAAATGACCGAACAACTACAGTTCCATTAAACTGGCTAGAGCCTTGAGGATAAATGAGGAAACTCCAGAAGTGAGGCAGGCGAAACTAGCAAAAGTGAAATAATCTGAATTAACTCAAGGATTCTTCTGTGAAGAATGATTTCAACCACTTCATTTGAGCTTTTTGCTACTTTTGTACTTTTAAAAAATATGTAGTCTAATGTTTCATGTGACTGACTATCTTCTGGAAAACATTTAAGACTATTTTTCCTTTTTAATTTATATGACTCCCTCACCATGATATGAAATAAATGTTGTTGATAGATTTTTACCAGGGAATTTTTAAAAAGATCTTTGTCTTTCAAGTAATCCATCTACTTCACAATTTGAGAAACATTGAGAATTATTTTTTTGTGATGATTAATCCGAGACTATAGTGAATTCTTCCTGTTACTTTATAGTTAATTTATTAAAAGTTTTCCCAAATTTCAACATTAATCTGTTTAGAGTCTCCTAAAATAAAGCTCATTTTAAAATTGATGGCTCATGATGAATGTTTTAATATACTCTAACAATAATAACTGTTATTTATTGAATGTTTACTGTGCTCCTAGTAATATATTGTAGGTGCTTTAAAAGCATTACTTCGAATAATTCTGAAGCTAACTCTATGAGATGGAATATTATAATTTCCTTTTTACAAATAACAAAACAGAAGTATAGCGAGGTTCAGTAACATATTAGGAGTATCCAGAACAAACGGAAGAGTACAATTGTTTCTTGGACACTTAAGCTTATATTTTTGTTTTTAACATTGTGCTGCACTGTGATATTTGTAGTTCCATAATTTGAATAACTAATTCAGTTAGTATTCTTAATTTTGAAAATGTGGTTGGTTATTTATAACAGGGGACTAAGCTGGAGCTATAGATCTAGTCCTCTCTCGGGGTACCTGGATGTTTGTGCGCACACGTGTATGTCTTGTTGACATTTTATGACTATATAGTTATATATAATGCAGCACTTAATTACTTGCTATAGCCATCATATTTTAAGAGTTGGCACAGTACCTTAGGTGCATTTAGCAATAACCAAGCACATGAGACTGGATGTGTAAAGTCAAAAGGGCAATGTATTAATTTGCAAGAAACAATAGAATTGATGCCTGGAGTGGAATACATGTATTGGCACGATACTATTTATAAAGTTACTTACAATGTCAAATCAAATCAGTTGCTGGATTTACTCATTTTCGATAAGAAATATTTTAACAAGGGTTAGCGTACGTTAGTACACATGTACAGCCCATTCTATCTTGATAAACAAGCTTAAACATGGGAAGATAAATGACCATGCAAGTATTGTTTATTGCCACGGTTTAAAGGAAGAGCAATCAAGTGGCTCACATAAGTGATGGTGTCATGCTAGGATAGTTTGATGAATTTATCTCATAGTGAGAGCTCAATTCTAGAAATGTGATTAGAATACAGCAAGTTGATAAGCTACAACTTAGTATACCGTTTCCACAGTATCTAAACACTTGGAGTCTATTGTCTAAACTAGCAGTGTCTAATAGAATTCCCTGTGATGATAGAAATGTTCTCTATGCTGTCCAGTATTGTAACCTGCAGTCACTTGTGGCTGTTGAGTACTTGGAATGTAAGTAGTATAACTAATTGAGTTTTCATTTAATTTATATAACTTAAAATTAAATTTCAATTGCTATGGATGGTTAGTTGCTACGGTTTTGGACGACGATCTTCTTAGACTTTCTTTCTTGGACAGGGCTTCTACATAACTTGAAAGAATTTAGATATCCTATGCTTCAGTGGTACTACTGTTCTTTATGGATGAATGATTTGTTTAGACGTATTACATATAGACTTGCTAAAGATATAGTCAAAGGTTACCAACTTAGAAGTCCGACTAAGTTCATTTTGTGTATCTCTGCAGTGATCAATTACATGTTTTGTTTGTGGTTTAATTCTCAGAGGTAACCTTTTTTTGTATTCCCAGACCTTGGTGAGCAGAACATTATTGAATTCTCAACTATTGACAACTCTGATATTTGTTTTGCCACAATGTAACACTGCTATCAGACGTCTCATCTTCTGCATTACTTTTCTTCACTTCCACACATTTTCTTTCTTCATTAGAAAAATAAAACCAGAGAGAGTGGTTGAGATAAATACACAGGTTTGAGATAAAGTAAATGAACAAACGGAAGTATTGCATTTTAATTTTTTGCACTGTTGAACAACAGTATTTATGAAACTAAATCTGATATCCTATACAGACCTATAGCATTGATTACTGCTCTGCATTCTCTGAACACATAATAGAAGAGTCAATTGGAAAGTTAGGGTACAATATGAAGCAGATATACATCATATCCCTGTCTTATGACTTCAGGAGCAACTTAACACTTTTAAAGAAAATTGATAATATTCATAACTTATGAATTGTATTTATGGAATTTGACTTAGAAACACTGTCATATATGTACGAAGAAGCATTATAGCACAAAGCATATTGCAATAGCAAAAATTTTGAAAACAATCTAAATCTTTGACTTCATTACAATAGATACATATATTTATTTTGGCTTTACACAGGTTAAAGTCCTATACAGCTTTAAGGCCCTATGCAGATATCATTACATATCCTATATAATGCCACAAGCAATTTCAGGATACAATATAAGTTAAAAATACTAAATTCAGTTTTGTGGTTATCTTCAGGATCTGATGACTGGCGATCTCTAGAAGGCCTCATATTTTACAAGACTCTTTGGCATCAGAAACCTTCTGGCAACAAAATCAACAGAAGCGTGTCGAAATCACATAATGAAGCAAAAATGTTTGACATTTGTGTATAACAAGAGAAAGTAAAGTTAATACGTAAAATATTTTCTACCCAAATTTTGATAAAATCTTGAGAAAAAATCCCTAAAATACATACATTGAAATTCATTCTTATTTTGTTTAAGATGAAATTTCAATTTCCAACAAGCAAAAATTATCTCACCCTTTTACTGGGTTTTCTATGTTCATGACTCCAGTCTAATTCTTTAGCCACAGTCTCAGGTCACAGAGTTACCCTCTGACCTCTGTTAATCATTCAAATGCTCTGTGGAGACTATTAACTCAATATTGAGCCCATATCGATACATTCCTTTACAAATGACAATGGGGGGTGTGTGTATACATCTATAAAAACACACACGTATAAATGCCCTTGTATTCTCATATATGTTTTCCTCTCTCTTAAAGTCCAGGTAGCATCATAGCATCATTTATATGCTGCCAGTCATTGAAGCCTGAAACTCTGGAATTGTATCTCACTCCTTCCTCACTATACCTCGCAAGTTCAATCAGGTGAATTTTGTCTCCAAGTGTATATTACCTCGGTTTCCTATTCTCAATTTGCCATGACACAACCCTAGATCTGACCTTCATTATTCCTCACCAGAATACTGTCATCACTCCTTACTTAGATGTAGCATGGCTTCTACTGAATGGAAGGTTTCTGTTTCACAGGGTCCCTGGAATTGTTCCTGGTTTAGACCATCCGCAAATAAGTCTATGTTTCTCACCTCTGCAGAATTAATAACTATTTTTTCTGTTGTTGTTATCATTAATTTTGTGATAAGGATCCTGTTGCTTCTCCATTCATGCAGACTACATTTTGAAAAGTCAAATTGAAACTTTAATATTTTTATTCATTTTCCTATACACACTTCTTCACATCATATTCTCCCTATATGTGTGCATGAAATGCATGAGATGGCCACCATCTCCAGTGATCATGGCTTTATGTATTTTTAAGTCCAGTTTATTACATTATCTAAGTTTCTAATATCAGTGATTTCCATGGGCATAGCCATTGGTCAAAATAATCTGTCTCTTCTAAGCTACCATATTTTTCTAATATATTTTCTCTATAATGCATTGTGTGTGTGTACACACACATGCAAATATATCTTATCTTGAACTTCCAGAATACTGATCCTCAGTACAGAGGCAGAATTTTATTCATTAGTTTTCCTCTTGTCTGATAGAGGTCTCTACCCATGTTAATTGAGTCAAGTTCATTCAAAAAATAATGATCCTATTGTTCAGTCTCTGTAAGTGACTAGAGTCTGAATGTGCAATCAGATAAGCATGAATAAGCATGAGTCTATACAGTATAGATCCAGCTGATAATTCTGCAAGTCAGATGTGAAAGTTTGCTTTTACTGTGGAAGTAGATGTACACATTTCATTATTGCATTAGCTTTGATTTCAAAATTTCTATATATCTAGTTTTAACTACATTAAAAGAAAAGTGAAGGTGAAAACTTACATTATATTTATATACAAAGCGCATTAAGAAAATGTCTTCATGGACACAGAGAATGCCAAAAGCTTGCACTTTATTCCCAGAGCTCAGACGTCAGCACTGCCAAACAATTGCTGTGAGTTGGAAAACATTCTGGATATTGATATTCAATATTTTTAACCTTTTGTCAGTAGGTGATGAATTAACTCAGCTCCCAAGGCTGTTGCCGGTGAGAGCTGGTTTAACTCATTTCTCACTGCAGGGAGAAGAGTCAGATCCAGGGAGAACAGCCAATAGAAAAAAGAAAACACATTAAAAATAAAATTAGTGTACTAGTACTCTAGCACTGTTAGGCATTCCAGAATCTCAGGGATAATTAACATTCTTAATATAAAATATTGATGTTATGCAGTATTAATGCAGTATCACAGTAAGAATTGACAGCGTTTAATGTTTCATAGCAGCCTCCTAGCTGAGTATAGAAGTTTTCACAAGCAAAAGGAATTTGATTTTACACTAAAAAATATTAAAACCCTCTGGGATGGAATGCAATTAACTCTTTCTTGCTTTCTATCTTTACTATCTTACCTTACTCCTATGCAATGAGACTGCTTCATTTTATTTATTTTTTATTGAAGTATAATTGATATACAATATCCTATTAGTTTCAGGTGTACATCACAGTGATTCAATATTTATATACATCATGAAAGGATCACCACAATAAGTCTAGTTACCATTTGTCACCATACAACATTCTTACAATATTATTGACTATGTTCTAGTTACCATTTGTCACCATACAACATTCTTACAATATTATTGACTATGTTCTCTATGCTATACATTATATCCCCGTGACTTATTTATTTTATAACTGGAAGCTTCTACCTCTTAATCTCCTTCATCTGTTTCACCAGCCCACCCAACCCCTTTCCACTCTAGTAACCAACAACTTGTTTCATGTATCTGAGTTTGCTTCTGTTTTGTTTGTTCATTTGTGTTGTTTTTTAAATTCCACACATAAGTGAAATCATGTTGTATTCATCTTTCTCTGTCTGACTCATTTCACTTAGCATAATACCCTCTAGGTCCATCTATATTGTTGTAAATGACAATACTTCATCTTTTTTATGGCTGAGAAATATTCCATTGTATATATACCACACCTTCTTTATCCATTCATCCATCAGTGCATACTTAGGTTGTTTCCATATCTTGGCTATTGTAAATAATACTGCAGTGAACATATGGTTGCGTGTATCTTTTCAAATTAGTGTTTTGTTTTCTTCAGATATATACCTAGAAGCAGAATTTCTGGATCATATGGTAGTTCTAATTTTTAATTTTGTGTGGAACCTCCATACTGTTTTCCACAGTGGCTGCACAAAATTCCATTCCCACCAACAGTGTAAGAGTGTTTTGTTTTCTCTGCAACCTCATCAACATTTGTTGTTTTGTTTTTTATTTTATTATTATTTTTTTGGCTGAGGAAGATTTGCCCTCAGCTAACATCTATGCCAATCTATTTTGTATGTGGGTTGCTGCCACAGCATGGCCATCAATGAGGGGTGTAGGTCCGCATCTTGGAGCCAAACTCAGGTTGCCAAAGCTGAGCACATGAAACTTAACCCCTAAACCACGAGAATGTCCCCAATTTTTTTCTGTTTGATACCAGCAATTCTCATGAATGAGATTGTCTCATTTTAAATTACTTTTTGCCAGTAGTTTGTAAACTTGGATAAGCTTCTTGACCTTGGTGCTTCCTCATTTGGAGCAAAAGTAATATAAATCACGCCATTGCCTAAATCATTTATCTCATGAAGAATTGCAAAATAGTGGCTTTCTAGTTCTTTAAATCATTCTTCATTTACTAGTTGAAATTACTCTGTATTGTAAAACTCCCCTCACATCTAGTAGGATTTTAATAACCCTGAAATGTAATCCATACAGGAAGTAAAGAAAAAATTCTTCATTTTTCTCATTATATCAATTTTCATCATGATAGGTGGGTGCCTTGGCAAACTCCAGTGTTCTCTAAGCATTGTTTTATTTCTCTATGATTTCATATATCTCTATCCCTATCTATCTATCTATTTATCAACTCTTGGATTTTATATACTTAATGTTCTCAATATTTTAGCAATCATTCCTTTCAAACACAAATGATTTAAACTTAAGGCAGTAAGAGAACCTTCAAGCTGGCTCCTGTGCCTTTTAAATGGACTCCATAATCCTGTTGCAGCTTCCCTTCTTTGTACCCAACATGTTCCAAACTTATCTCATTTCCTTCCTGCCCAGCACCAAAAAGAGCTTTTTCTCTAAGGAGGCTAATGACTTCTTATGTTGAAAGGCTTTTAATGAATTAACAAAATCTGGCTGCTAGAGGCGTTTACAGCTACTAGGTCACTATTGCCCTTAAATCTTTTCAATGGACTGTGTTAAAACATGCAATAAAAACTAAAAACATAAAAACAAATTGCACTGCTTTATTAGTTTCAAATATAATATTTATACTATTTTATCTCATGCTGAAAAGTAAATTCCTACACAATATTAACATAATTGCTTATTTTCTTTATCTTACGATATCCCAAATTATACACGAATTATGTTCAAGGTAATAATAATACAACAGAATAAAATTTAATATGACTTTGCCTTTATTTTTGTCCTTAGACTGTTTTGAGAATGTATAAACAGCTGGACTATTTTGTTCTCTATCAGTTTACATCCCTAAGTTATGTACAATTAGCTTCATCTGTTTCAATTGATTTTAATTGAGATTTTTCTGTATGATTTCATTTTGATTTTTGATTATATAAAACACTTGCATGATTCAAATTTCAAAATTATATTATAGTTATATTTATGGGAGCTCTCTTCATTCCTGTTCCTTTCATTCTGTTCCCCCCTCTTCTTGTAAGTAATAACTACATTTAGTAATTTTTGCTTGGTGTTCGTTAGTTTTTTGCAAATATAATCATGGTGTGTGTATGCTCACTTTTTCCACTTTCTTACTCAAAAGGCAGCATAATACATATTCTGATTTGTCTCTTGCTTTTTTCTCATTTAACAATATATTGTGGAGATCGCTCCACATTAGTGTGTAGAGCTCTTGCTCGCATGGTTTGATAATGGCCTAGTACTCTATTTTGTGACTGTATAATTTTTTTTTAACCCAGTCTTTCTGGATTGGCATTTTGATTGTTTCTAACATTGCTATTACAAATAATACCAGCGCAAACAATTTTGTTCATAAGCCATGTTGCAAGTGTATCTTTAGGATAGATTTTTAGAAATGGGATTGCTGTACTAAAATATAGATGCACAGGTAATTTCCATAGATGTCACCAAGCTCCTCTCCATAGTAGCTGTGGCATTTTGCATGTTCATCAGTGATGTATTAAACATATTGTCAAACGAAATATTTTGCTGCTCTGACATGAGAAATCATACTTTTATTTTGACTTTCTCTTGTTACATGCAAAATTAAGTGTCTTTTTATATTTTAAAGAGCCAGTTTATTTCTCTGTGATGACTGTTTGTATTTTACCTATTTATGTTTTATAGTCTTTATATTCTAAATTTTTAGAAACTTCTTATAAATTAAGTATATTAGCCTTTGTTTGTGAGATCTGCTGGAGATATATTTTCACTGTTTGTCAACTATGTTTTGACTTTGCTTATGAGTGTGGATTTTTGCCATTAATTTATTATTTATAATATAGTACAACCATAACTACCTTATTAACCACCCCTTGTTTATTTGTTCACTTCATGCATACCATTGTAAAGCTCTATACCAGGAGACAGGAATACTATCATAAATACGATGACTCTTGGTTAGAAGACACAGACCTTGAAGAGGTCTTTTAAATACAGTGAAAATTCTCTATTTGGAGATGTATAGGGAATACATAAATACATAAGGGCTTATCTGATATCTTATGGGATGTATTATATCATAATTTATCTTATACTCTAAAAAGCAACGCTTCCATTGCTTCCATTTTTTGTAACAAATAAATGTGTAATGGGTCTCTGCAGGAGTCAGCTTGCTTTTATTGAACTACTATTTAGATTAAATAGATTAAATAATTGTAAAATTATTCATCCAAGGTTTTCACATCTAGATATGATGCAGGAGTAGGTACTCTATTTAGCCTTTTGCCAAAAACAACTAGAAAACCAGGAAAAAAATACATCAAACAATGATTTTCAAAAGGGGAAACATAGCACTGTGGGCTGGGACTGCTGAATAATCACTAACAAGGTGAATTTTAGGATGTCCCAATTTTCTGCCTACAAAGAGTATCCAGGCTTTAGTTCAGAGCTTCACTGAGAAGGGGAGACAGATTTCAGGGTTTGGGGTGGCCAAGGCAACTAGAATTTACATAGCAAAACTGAGGAGAGAGCTATAATGAGAGAGGGAGCCATGGAGATCTGCAAAGGGATCCCCTGAGATTTTATTGAGTACTAACTTTTACACGATTGTGGGAGAATTACCCAAGACCAAGAAAGAACATCTAGAAACAAGCTGGGAGAAAAATCTCTGAGATATGTAGGACCAAGGATCATTTGTGCTCTGATCAGCCAGAATAGAAAGGCTTGTTAACAATTAGATTCCTCAGAAAAGTTTTGCCTCCATGGTGGGAACAAACTAGCCCTAGATTAACTGTTGCTCCGAAATACCCAACAAAGTATAAAAGCAAGCCTCAAAAAAATATGAGTCCAAATGACTTACCAGCATCCTAGAGCAAATGCCAACCATATTTAAGGGAATGAAATAAAATTTAACAATCAGCAACATGAAGTGTCAAGGCCTACTGTCCAACAGAAAAATTACTAGACAGGCAACAAAGCAATAAAAAAAAGATCCATACCACAAGGAAAAAAAGTATCTATTTAACCAGGCCCATAAATAACACAGATTATAGCATGCAAGACAGGTGGACGAAGACAGGAACACATCTGAAGACATGAAAAGACTGGGATCAAATATCTGGAGATGAAAAATATCCTGAAAGGATGTTATCATAAACCACCACCATATTAAATTCCAGTAACAACAAAAAGAAATATCACTTCATGAGTTACAATGTTATAAAAAATTTGTTTTATTATGCACTTACTTTGAATAAAGCTCAAGATTTTTTTTCCATAGATTTATTTTTTAAATTGCATTTTCCCTTTAGTGATAATCAGATCCTTTCCCTATTTAAGTCATAACATATTTCCTACAAATTAGATAATTTTCAGTACAAACCAAAACCATTCTTACAATCAGCTGTTACATTAAGACACTCATCCTATTTAATTTTTATGCAAAGTAGTTTTGTTTTCCCATTTGGTTACTTCATTATTCCTTTAAGTCTGAATAATATACAGGGATGTCACGGAAATTTACACATATCATCAAGTTTCCAAGAATTTTTTCCTTTCCATTTTTAGAATACAATAAAAAAATCCAACAAACACACAATCTGCATGGATGTATGGACCTTAATTATTAACAGTTCAGTTTATTTATTTATTTATTTGTGTGTGTGTGTGTGTGTGTGTGTGTGTGTATGTGGAAGATTGTCCCTGAGCTAACATCTATGTCAGTCTTCCTCTATTTTGTATATGGGGTGCTGGCACAGCATGGCTTGATGAGCAATGTGTAGGTCTGAGCCCGGGATCTGAACCCACAAACCCTGAGGTGTCCTCAGTTTATTTTTATATGGGAAAAATCTGTATTGTCTTTGGGTTGATAATTTTAATAATTAGCACAGGAATTTCCTGTTGTCAATGTCATTTCTATTTCTAAAACTTAAAAACTTCTTGTGAGAAAAAAGGATGAGAAATCAAGAAAGAGGAAAATACTAAAAATACCAAACAAGGAATTTTAGACTCCCAAAATGCTGCTGTTTCCTCTTTCTCTCCCTAATGTTTATTTCCGATCTTATTGTAAATTTCATTCCTGCCTTTAACTCTCACTTCTTTAATGTCATATTTCTTTCTTAACTTTTGGAAGGTTTTGAAACTTTAAGAAAGCACCATAACAGAATTGTGTAAGTCTTTGCTTGCTCAGATGGCCCTGTAACAGTAAGCAGAACATTTCCCACCTTCAAAAGTACTTTCATTATTCACACAAATGCAGTGCAATTTATCAGTTGAAAATGTCCTTATATTCAGACACAACATACAAGTTCAAACCCAGTGCTGTGAAATTTCACCCAAGGCACTCCAGTCTTACTGGTAGGGAGATTCTTATTCACAAAAGCCTATGACACACTTTCTTCCATGAGAGTGTTGCTTCTTGTACAAGAATGAAATCGGAGTAAATTTCTAAGCTTAAGCAGTTGAAAGCAGGTAGCAAAAGAGAAATATCACAAATCCATATTTCCAGCCCAAGCCTTCCTCTTTCTCCTTTCAAATTCAAAGTATTTCTATATTTGTAATTCTCAGCCCTAGACTGATTTGATCGTGTTGTCTATTGTTCTGTCAAAGCTTTAATATTCTACCTACCTGTCTATACGTATTTCAGTATTTACTTATGGTAAACATGCTACAATTGTGCAGACTGAGAAACATGTATGCATTTGGAAATCATTACTCTGCTGACCTTCATTTGGGAGCCAGAGAGTTCAGACATTACTAAACTAATTTTTCTGCTATAAAGAGATACCATGTTTAATCATCTGTGAATTAGCGTCACCTCAAGATGACAGATAATTGCTGAAACATCTTTCTAATTCTTTGCGTCATATTCTCCTATTTGTTTCTCTTCTAATAAATATCTATTGCCTTAAAATCTGGTCCCTACCCTACCAAGCAAATGTCTGCTTCTGACCTTAGACTATGATGAGAAGAGTTGCAAGGTCATGATAATAATTGTTTTAATTCTTTTTTCTTCTCACCCACTGCTATTATCACTGGCATCGTTTTCAAGTGTCGTATATACATTTTTCCAATCATCCTCAAATGTCCTTCTGCCTTAACCTCTGCTATAGCTTAAGGCTGTTTTTCCCATGAAATATAGAAGATTTCCTCAGGTTGTATGTATCCAAAAAGTAATAATTAGTGTATATAAGCAAAGTTGGTTCCTTCTATGTGAAAATAAAACTAGAAAAAGGTAGTATAAAAGGAAGCATTTTTTCCTTCAGTTTCCTTTTTGAAATGGAAAAAAGACAAGTTAGCTTCAGTCAAAGGAAAACAGATTCAAGTTAATGAGACTGAACCTATTTTATAGAAGGGAACCTGTTTTGAGCAGTGCCCACAAGCACTGAAAGGGAAAGCTGATGAAAGCATCAGTGAGGAGATGGAAGAAAAGAACCATCTGTGCAGTTACACTGGTAAAAGAAGCTGGCACCTAAAATCCTCAAATTTTTGGAGAGGTCATCTAAACTGTCCTTTTACTTGACCCACCCCTGTTTTTAGTCCATAATTACTGTCCCTGATCTTCACCTCTTCAACATATTAATGCCACCATTCTCAGGATTGTGGGTAAGAGAATTAAGGAAAGATCAGAGCTGCAATCAAGATGGCATTTCTCAAACAAGAGCCAAATCCATCAGTAGGACTAGGAGCATGAATTTCGAGGCCGATTAGCTCAAACACTTTATGCTATGAGCACCCTCTTGGAGAAATCTGTCTAGACCACCACTCTCCAAGTCAGTAGCCACTAGCAACATGTGGTTATTTAAATTTAAATTGATATTAATTAAAATTAAATAAAATTTTCAATTTAGCTTCTCAGATGCACTAATTACATTTTAACTGACCAATAGCTACATATGGCTAGTAACCACCATATTGAAGAATACAGATTATAGAACTATTTGTAACATTGCAGTAAGTTCTATGGGACAGTACAGATCTATACCCCACAATTTTTAAAGTGGAAATAACAAAAGTGGGTTCTTCAATGACAAGAGTTATTGTCTTTCAGGTTTCTCAAATGATAACTCTAAACAAATTTATCCTAAAGCAATCCTAATAAAAGGTAATACAGCACGTTTATGTAAAGTGTTAGCACAGAGCATTACTTAGGAATAAATCAGACTTTCACTATTTACTGACTGAATGTGTTTCGCCAAGTTACTTTATCATACTATATCTCAGTTCTCTCACTGAAAAATAGAAATACTAATAAAGCCACATCATAAGGTTGTTTGAGTTTAGTGCAGGTAAAATACTTCCTGGAACATAGAAATTCCTAAAAACCTATTAGCTAGTTATTTTTATTATTCTGTAATAGTTACCGTATACGTTAAATAAGAATCATGACAATAATTCCCATTATTAAACCAAGGGCTTCTCTCATACAAACTACCAACCTAAGCCCTGAATATACCACTATTCCTTGCCGGGAGCCGCCTACCAGTCAGCTAAGCCTCTACCCAAGGACAACGGTCGGGGAGAGAGAGGAGGGAACGCACGGCGGACCCTCAGAAGATGGCGGTCGGCCGCTCCTGATCCTACTCACGCTACTAATCTTAGCAATCTTGCTCTTGCTGTTCTTTTTCTGTACATGGGGTTATTTTGGGCAAAATCTCTCCAAGCAGGGGGAAAAAACTAATGTAACCTGGCCTTCTAAAGAAGGTTCAGGGAACAACAGCCTGAAGGGAGAAAACGTTCTGACCCCCTCCTGGAAAGGCGGAAAAGGGATCTTGGACAGCCCTCAAGGAGGAAGCCTTCTAATAATCAGCCTCAACAGAGAACATTCCCTCCTCAAGTATTTCTAGGAGGCAGATATTATCCTAGGCCTGTTAGGACAGGAGGTAAATGGTGGTACCCACCCTGGAGCAGAGGCATGCAAAAACTACCCCTTCCTAAGGCAACTCATGATCCTGATAAAGTTGCAAAGAAATATCATAATATATTGACACAGAGGAACTGGGATTATGATGAGGGTTGGGAACCCTATAAAATAGTTAATGGTAAAAGAGAAACCCCAAGCACTGTGCATGTGTGGCTTTCGATCAGATGGAGCTGGGGGCCTGTGTGTACTTGGTCCCCTTATACTTTGCAATACTTCTGCTTTCATTATTACAGGAATAAAGATAGAGGCTTAGGGCCATTCGACCCATGGGGAACTGAGTCTAGACGTTGCACCCCATTTTGCAATCAGTCTTAGGCATCTAGATGCCTAGTAGACATATAGAAAAGGTCAATATCTATATTTAATAAAGGTTGCTTGCTTCTCATAGACATACTGTGCTAATATTATAACAAGATATGCTTATGTACGCATTTTGTTTGCCAAAATTATGTACTGAGACAATTCCATGAAATCATAAACGCGTGACCTGGACCCTATATAAGTGCTTGAATGCTTCGAATAAAGCAGACTTGGAAACCTCACTTCCAGTCTCACTGCCTCTCATTCGCCGACACTGTCCATCCCTCAGGAAACCTGGACTCTGCTGGAGCTGGACCCCGGCAATTCCTAAGCAAAAAATGAAAAAGAAGAGAAAATTTTACGAATTAGATTTATGGAACACTGGATATTAGACAAATGCTTCTACATAGAAATTTGAAAAATTACAATATGTTTGAAAATTATAAACTATAAATACTATGGACTATTTATCTTATTCATTGGTGTATAAATTGTGCCAAAGAGAAAGGTTAGGGAAGTCTTCAAGCCTCTGTTCCACCTGCAGTATATTCATCTAGCAAGTCACTGAGAGAAGGGAGTACGATGGTGCTCACTCTCCGGTATTCTCAATGGTTTATTTTTACAATAAATATTTCAATTAAAATTGCTTTGATTTGATTTTCAACTGCAAAGAAAAAAATAGTCAAAACCTTTATTTCAAGGACTTATTACAAAAATTAATCCTCTTAGTCTTTAAAGTATTTCAGACACCCATTGAAAGTCTAGATCTGAAGCATCAAGAGTTATTTTCATGTCTCTTAGCTGCTCATTAGTTTGATGTATTTCTTACAGACACCATTAATGCCAGGCTGCTGATCGATTCCAGCACACAACTTGACCTCATTACTAGATGGCTGCAATTATTTTGCGTAGTTATTGAGAATTTTATTTCCAGAAAGCAAATGTTAGAAAGGATTTTACCTCTAAATTGTATTTTAAACCAGTAAGATTATATCCATGCTAATGAGATTAGCAACTGCTTGAAGTAATAGCTGAAAATTTGTTTGATATAAACACGTTTCTACAAAGTGTCCTGAAGATTATCCCTAAAGAAGGAAAATAATGTTCTTGTCAAAATTGTCGCTTAATTTTATTAATAAAAAGAACAGTAACATTGATTTCACTGTGTTCAAAATAAGAAATTCATAATTCTAGTTAATGAACAAAAAGGACCAAAATGAATGTAGTTAAAAACAAATGACAAATAATTCTGTCATTTTTCTGTAAAATGCCTATTTTCCACACACTCATGGCATTCGCTCATGTCAACATTATTCTTAACAAAGAAAAGGTAATATTTCCATTTTCTCTTGGTCCCAGAGAGAAATAATCTTTAAAAAAATCCATGCTTAAATATTACTATTTCCATATGGCATAGTGAATGAATGGGTGCTCTAGAAAGACACACTATGGTCGTGTCAAAGCTCTTGTTTTCCCATTCTAAAAGCCACACTTGTACCATGAAGTTACATCATTTTCTAGAGTTCATTATGCTAGTAAATACTATTTAGCATATTGTCTTAGACTAATGCTACCCTGGATGTAATGTATGTGACAAAGTGAGCTAACCAATTGGAAAAAAGCATTGCCAATGTGACATACATATGAATACTCCTCTTATTAATGAACAAAGCAATTTTTTTGAAAATTACAGCTTTTTACAAATTATTAATTCTGAAAATATTCCGTCAGAGTAAGTTTTTTAAATATGCCGATGTGTTTTCCATGAAGTCTGGAAAGCAGGTTCATTTTGTCCTTTGGCCATACAATTAAAACTTTTTGGGGAATAGATGCTCCACTGCAAAAATAAGGCTATTCATTTGGTTCAATTCCCCAGGATAGTCTAAATAATGTATCTACATCCTTGGAGTAAGGCAGAGAAAGTCTTAGAAAGATCCTGAGCTTGCCCCTTTGCCAGTGTTCTAGAGGCTATGAGGGGAACCATTAACTCTTTGAAGCAGAGTGATGCCCAATAAATTGTACTATAGTGCTTTTCATTTATCAGACTCATTTTATAGATGTGAAAATGCAACAACAAAAGTTAACTGGCTCAATTTCTCACTCACAGTTCATAAGTGCAGAGACTGTATTCCTAATCACTACAGTATAATGACTTTTTAGGGAACATGGATATTTAAGGGGAAACAAAAATAACTAAGACCCAAGTTTATGGGAGTAAGTGATGCTAAAAGAGAAAAAAAAGAAAAGGAGGAACCAAATTTAAGAAAGTGGCTAGCAACAAGTTACAAGTATGCCAGAAAATACATTTAAAGTACATTAAAAAATGTACTAGAAGAGACTTCTGGATTTAACAATTAAAGACATTGCAAAGCTTCCTCACAGACAAACAGAGCAGAAAATATGCTTCCAGTGGAGAGTCGGATTCTGAGAGAGAGGCGAGAGGAAGAGTTTCAATGATCATGCCCGCTTGATCTTTCTTTACTCATCCTGGTGAGAAATTAGTGAGAGTGTGAGAAGAGAACAGGAATGCAGCGTTAACATACATCCCTCCCACACTGAAAAAAATCATCAGGGGTGGGGAATGAGGCTTTTCCCTCTCATACATGTTACCTTGGGCTTCAATTTCCTTGCCGAGTAAACCAGATGACTAAACTAGAGATTCACTTTCTTCTTTTACAACTTGAAATTTCTGTGTCGTAGAGATCTTCCTCTAGTACTTATACAGTGTTGAACAGAGTTAGCATATATGTTTCTCTTCATGGAATACTCTTGTCAATTCTGAAACTTAAATTGATTTCTTTGTGACATTTATACCTGCCACCCACTTACTGTTGGTATGTTGTTAAAAGACAAAATGTATTTGGGCATTTGCTAAAACACATCACACGTTTTCTTTCTGTGTCTCACAAAAATATTCTCTAAAGAGATCTTTACGTTTGTCATGATCAGGGTTTAAGTAGTCATAATACACAGAGGAATAAGTTCTTGGTCTTTTAATAACCAAGCCCATAATCTTTCAATATAGATTGTTCTTAGTCACTTAAACTTCCCCTCTATTATGAATCTGTCTTCCACCTTAACTCTTGATACACATGATAATATCTTAGAATTCGATATAATGATAGCTAATACCCTTTCATAATCCAAATTTCAAATATCCTCATCTCTACCATTTTCTATTTTCCTATGTCAACACCACAACTGACTTCCAATAACTTCTCAGTTCCTCTAGGAATGCCACCCATTCCCAGCTTTTCTCAGCCCTGTTCCTTTGTGTTTTCATTTCCTCTTTACACTTCCTAGATTCTGTTGTCCATCATTACAATCACTTTCTTGCATATGCCCTCAGCTCATTTTCTTTTTTCTCTGAAAATAAAGACAAAAAAATACAAAGTTCCACATATTCTCAGCCTCTGCTTAAGTACTCAAATGCAACTAGAGGAAAACAAAACCATACTAAATCAGTTCACTTTAGATTAATGAACTTTAATCTCAAATGGAACACCAAAACTATCTGGAATCATACCGTATTTTCCTAGTGAATTTTCCTGTTCTCCTTGAAGATTATTTCACGCCTTCTCGTCTCTCCTGAACATACTCTCCTCTTCATTCTCACTTAATGACTTTGTTTATACTTTGTAGAGAATATAAAAGTAAGGAGAAAAATGTTCTGAGTGTTCTCACTACCTCGTATCAACATAGCTTCCTCTGTGCCTGTATTGTCATCTCTCCTGTAATTAAAGATTTGTGTTTACGCTTATAGCTAATCCCATCTCTTTGCATTCACTAGAACCAATAGTTGCTTACTTATTCCAATATAACGAGCCAGATCTTGGCTCCTCTTCTGTTCAGATCAGTCTACCCTCTCTACTGCATCATTACCACTAGCACAAAGAAGTCAGTAATATCTCATTATTTATAAAAAAAAAGCAAAATCTTCCCTTTAATGTGCCTTTTTCCCATTTCCTTTCTAATAAACACATAAAAGAATTGTTGATAATGCTTTCCTCAATTTATTTTCTACAGCACTTACACAGATCATTATTCCTTCATTTTTGAGAAACATTTTCACCTGATACATAGGACCACACTCTATTCTCTTGCTACCTCCCTGACCAATCCTTCTCCATTTCATTTACTTCTTCTTTACTATTTCTCCAATTCCTATAATTTACAGTGCCCAGGGGATTATTCTTCGGAGTTTTCTATTCTTTATCTGAACTCATATTTTAGATGACCAGATCAAGTCTTAGAAATTTCAATCGGTATTTCTAAAACCTTTTTTTTTCCCATTAATATCTCCCCAAAGAGAAAAAATAAATTGAATTTATATTCTCCCTAATGAAAGAAATTAAATATTAAATATAAAAATTTGTTAGATAGGTTTAAGCTGTGGAGGAACACAGATCACCGTAATATCAAAGATTTTTCCACCCTCCAAGAACCAATTTTCACTTCCTTGAGGGAGATAACACCCCTAGTGAGGATGCAAGCTTTAAATTTTATTTATATTCTGATGAATCTCAAACTTATATCTCCAAGAAGAATTGCTTATCTGAACTCTCAACTCATAACCAAATGCCTAAATGACATCTTCTGTTAATGCCTAGTAACTATCACAAATTGAAAATGTCCCAAATCAAAATCTTGATGCATCTTTACTCTTCTAAAGCCTCTTTTTCTTCCCTGAAATCTTCACCTTCTCAAAAAGTGGTAAGGTAATTGTTGCATTAGTTCAGACCCAAATCTTTGAAAGCATCTTTGATTCCTTTTTATCGTCATTCCATCCATATATCCTGTTTGATCTAACTTCACAATTTATCCAGAATCTGACCACTTCTCATCATTTCTATTACTAATTCACTTGTAAAATCCACTGTTATCCCTCAACTGGATGACTGTGATACCTCACCTTCTCTCTCTGATTTCTCCTTTGCTGTTCACTCATCTGAGTCTATTTCTCAAACGATAATTTTTATGAAACATCTAAGTCACAGAAAAATTCTAAATCTTCTAATAGCATCCCATCTCAGTCATAGTAAAATTGTATAAACGAGCCTACAAGAATTTACATGATTTGCACTTGCATTATCTTTCTGATCTCAAGTTTGACCATTCATCCTATCGCTCTGGTCTAGCCACCCTATCCTCTTTGATGGTCTTTAAACACACAAAACATTTCTCCACTCAAGGGCAACTGAAAGTATTCTTCCTTCTACTTGAACTTTCTCATGTATTTCTAAATATCACTTCCTCAATCATTCTAATTCTGTCCCCTCCCAAAAAAATCATTTTGTCAGCTCTTCACTGATCACCCCATTTAAATTAGAATTCCACCCACGCCGACATTCCCTATTCTCTTACATTGTTTTTATTTTTCTTTATAATATTTACCACCATCTGACATACTCTATTTACCTGGTTATTTGATAAATATTTATGTCTTCTTTCATGAATTTAACTTTCGTGTACTCAGAGATATTATTTTGTTCACTATATCTCTAGTGTGATGCAGACAGCCTTACAAACAGGATCCTCTAAAAATATATGTTGGATTAACTACCATTCATGTAAAGCAGATGATGTACACATAAACAATTAAAATATATAGAAATAGATGGAAAGAAAAACAAATAAAGAAGGAAAGAGGGATAGAGGAATATAAGGAGAAAGGAGTAGAGACAGAAAGAGACATAATGAGAGACAGAAAGAGAGAGAGAGAAAAAAAAATCTATAAAGAAGTTTCTTCATAGAAGAAGAAATTCTATGGTATGTAAATATAAGCATATACCATGATAGCCTTTTCAGAAATTTAAAATTTTTTTTTCAAAATAATAACAACAATAGCTCCAGTCCAATCATGAAAAAAACTTCAAATAAACCCAAACTGAGGGACAAAATACCTGACCAGTAATCCTCAAAGCTGTCAAGATCATGAAAAATAAGGAAAGACTAAGGGCCCTTCACAGACCACAGGAGACACAGGAGACACGACAACTATGTGCAGTTTGGTGCCCTAGTCTGGCTCCTGGAGCACAAAAAGGACACTCACGGAAAAACTGGTGAAATTTGAATAGCTGTCGATTTTGCTAACAGTCACGTACCAACCTTAGTTTCTTAGTTTTGACAGATGTACCACTGTGATACAGGCTAGCAGCATCAGGGAAAACTGCAGCTGGGGGATGGACACACAGGTGCTCGCTGTACTACCTGTGCAACTTTTCCACAGGGCTAAAATTAATTCAAAATAAAAAAAGTTTATTCAAACAAAGATGAAGCAGGATGATTACAATAGATTGTAATATGGTAGAAAATATTATTTTAGAAAGAGTATCAAGAAATGTGTCTGGTGTCATTTGACCAGAGCCCAAACTAGTGAAGAGAGGGATAGAGCCATTCAGATATCCGGGGGAAGAAGACTCAGAAAGACCAGAAAGTGCAAAGATCCTGAGTTGGGCTCACAAATCATCTTCAGTTTCCATGAAAAATATGTACAGTGCTACTAGAAACACAGCAGGAACTGAAGAAAGCGTTCTCTGCTTTTGTTTGTGAATATATATCACTCAGTCTTTTCTGTCTGGCTCACCCCAGAAATTCAACTATTATGTATTTAAATAGAAAACACAGACTTATTTACAATAGGCATTTCTATGCCCAGCTAATTATTAGATTCTGTTATACTTTGATTATTTCCTTTTGTTTCTGATTCATGTAACGCATAATGAGAAAGTGGTTCTTATTTTTTTTTTCGGCAACATAAAATGCTAAAATGAAAAATCATCCTTTCCAAAATGTATGTGTCATATACACTTATATCACTTTAGCTTCTGTATTATCATTTCCTTAGAATTAAAACTATACTTATAAATTTTTTAAGCAAATTCCCTTAAAATATATACAGAGATTGAATACATCAACAAAACTATAAGATCCTTTGTAAATGATAAATAAAATTTTCAGAGCAGCTTGAGTAGTCACAGACAGAATTTAAGCCCTTTTTCTGGATCTATGGGCATGGGTTACTGCCTGTGAACTCTGAAAACATAAACACCATCTCCAGTGTGGCCTTCTTTAAAACCTGAGGCATTTTAGCTACTCAGAAAGGTCTGTCATTTAGTGTGAACTTGCAAGATTCATATATAATACTGTCATTTATCAGCTAGGTTCCAATTTGTTTATATAAAACAAAAGTAATATTCACAGAGTCCAACAAAATCCCATGGATTTTGGATAAGCAAGCATGAAAAACCTTTACAGAGAAGAAAGAGTATTTGCTTAAATTGTATAACAAACTGCAAAATCTTGCTAAAATATAATTTGAAGAGCCAAATCATTTAATGTAATATGAATACTGGGTTAAATCATTTATTTACATATTTTCTGGAGCAACAACAAGGTGGGTGAGAATATAATGAATTGTATCACTTTTGTTATATTTTAAAAATCTTCAAAAGTTAATTTTAAAAATAGAGAATAAAAATAGAATTAATTAAGAATCTCTGATACTCATGGTTAGATTAACTTACAAAAAGATTTGAATTTTCTCAGGTTATTTAGCAGCTTTTAACTATCACAGATCAAACTAATCACAGATTTTTAAAAATATGTAGCTATCGCTTTTCTTTCTCATAAAAGAAGACTATACAAATAAGACATTTAAAAATGAGACCAAATGAAAGCTAGTGAAACAATCAGCGCACAAAGATATTATGAGAATTAATAGGCAAGCGAATGTGTATAATTCCCTGAGGGACTGATTATCTTTTGTGAAGTAAAGATCCATAAAATCCTATGTAGCAAAAGAAAGGGAAAGAAGACCTTGTCTTTTTTCCTAACTTTATAAATATAATTGTTATATTGTTTCTCTCAGTAAAAGTCACTGCACACAAAGGAATGCCAAGAAAGTTTCTATCGTTATTAACACAGGGCATCACAGGTCACTATTCAGTAATACACCGTTAATGTTGGAATTTTTTTTTAATTGAGGTAACATTGGTTTATAACATTATAATTTTTTTCAGAGTATAAAATTAACATTAACTGACTTCATCTACAAAATGATCACTGCACTCTATGGTCCCTATAAAATAAATAATTTTTAAAATTGCTGGCTTATTTTGTTTCAGGATGAAACAAATTTATAAACCCATGTTCTTGCCATAAGTATGGACTTCTGATGGTGGGCAGATTTTTAAGGCTCTATTAGACTTAGAAATTATCTATGTTAAGCTTTTTATTTCACAGAGAAAGGCATTAAGAATCTGAGAGTTCAACGGCTTGCTCAGGGTCACGTGCTACTTCCTTGAGGAGATAGACAAACTTCTAACATAAGATTGTACCATCCTACACTATTCTCTGGGACTTAATGCATGTGGGACCTTTATCTGTGTCTTTATCTTGTTGTGTGTTGGAGGAGTTACGAATATTTGTAAAACTTTTTCACTTTCCGTTCACAACACAGATGGGTACTTCTATCTTGTTTAGTTTATTCACATTCCTCATCCTCAAAATGAAATAGTATACCTAGTCACCAAAAGTTAGGCTTACTGAGATTATTAAAACATGACATATTTCATGCCTAAATTAAGTTGTTTAAACATGATTCAAAAGCTTCCTCATGAATCAAATATCATGTTTTTCCAGCAATGATTCTATGTGCATATAAATATTTCGTTCTTAGAAAATATATAAAACATGTACAATTATTGGACAATTTTCCTTGAAGACAAGGTTATGTTTGAATTGCTGTAATGAAAATGAAGGCCTGTGGAGTGTTAACAGATTACTTTCAGAGATAATTGCCTATTAACTTTTTCCAAATATGGGAACTTTTGACATATAACTTGTGGACAATAAAAAGGTCTGAGTAAAAGGGTGTGCGTAGCATATCTGATGCTTGGTCTGACAACACATTATTGTAGCAGAAAAACAGGTCTTCAACAAACTACTTCTTTGACATATTATATTTTCCAATTTAATCATGTATGTTCTAATAATGAGACCAGCAAATCTGTTGTGAGAATTTTTAATAATTTGATCATCATCCCATGCACTGTGGACAATGGAGAGTATGACTGTGAGAGTGAGCAGAGAGAGTCTGATTAGTGATATAGCCATTATTCCAAAGCCTTTAACTCGGATTTTCCACCATTGGTAATATGTCCATAGAGGGTTTTTTATTTGTTTTGTTTTTTTAGATTTCTCTTCAATTATCTCTTCTTTTCACATAATATCCCCAATATAAACCACCCCTCTACTTAAAACATAACCTGTCACTATAGCTCTAGGTCCCCAAATGATCCGTTACAACTTCACTTTGTCTCATTGTGTAGTCTGTCATTTTCTTCAAGAAGATAGATAGTTCATGATCTATGAAAATTCTTCTTTGTCACATTTCTACTGGATAGTTGACATTACTTTGAAACAGTGGCAGTTTATTCCTCTTATTCTTTCAGTTTTTCCTCTTTCTTTTTTTTTGAAGATTAGCCCTGAGCTAACATCTGCTGCCAATCCTCCTCTTTTTGCTGAGGAAGACTGGCCCTGAGCTAACATCCGTGCCCATCTTCCACCACTTTATATGTGGGACGCCTGCCACAGCATGTGGCTTGCCCAGTGGTGCCATGTCCGCACCCAGGATCTGAAACAGCGAACCCCAGGACGCCGAAGCAGAACCTGAGCACTTAACCGCTGCGCTGCCGGCCCCAATTTCTCCTCTTTCTGAAGTCCACTTTGATCTGGGGAAATACGTGTGTGTGTGGGTGTGTGTATAATTTGCACATTCCACTCCACCATGACACACTAACTCAAACACGTATTAGTCCTTTTTTTTTCCCCCCCAAAGATTGGCACCTGGGCTAACAACTGATGCCAATCTTTTTTTTTATTTTTTTGCTTTATCTCCCCAAACTCCCCCTGTACACAGTTGTATATCTTAGTTGCAGGTCCTTCTCGTTGTGGGATGTGGGACGCCGCCTCAACGTAGCCTGATGATCGGTGCTTTGTCCGCTCCCAGGATCCGAACCCTGGGCCGCCGCAGCGGAGCGCGCGAACTTAACCACTCGGCCACGGAGCCGGCCCCTGTATTAGTCCTTCTTAAGAGTGAATTCAAAATTACATATAAATATATGTGATTACAGGGGATTTTGTTATATCTGGCCTTTGCTTTTCCTTGTCATAAAATAAGGCTATACAAAGAAGACTTTAAAAATGAGACCAAATAAAAGCTACTAAAACAATCAGAGCACAAAGATGTTGGGATAATTAATAGGCAAGTGAATTGCCTAAAAGAAAAAAAAAGACACAGATTATTAAAGTGCAATAATAATGCTTCTGCCACTGAATTTAACAAACATGTAGCCTAAATTCTGACAGACAGGTTTTTTCTTTTGTAATTTTTCATTTAGTAATAAAAAGACTTTAAAGCTAAACACAGCCTTACCATATATTCTAGACATTTAATTTCTTTTGGTATTTACCCAAATGAATTAAAAGCTAATGTCCACATAAAAACCTGCAAGTAAATATTTGTTATTAGCTTTATTCATAATCGCCAAAACTTGGAAACAATCAAGATCTTCCTCAATAGATGAAAGCACATACAAACAGTGATACATCCATACAATGGAATATTATTTAGCAATGAAAAGAAGTGAGCTACCAAGCCACAAAACAAAATGGAGGAACCCTAAATGATTATTGCTAACTGAAAGAAGCCAATCTGAAAAGGCTATCTACTGTATGATTCCAACTATACGACATTCTGGAAAGGGTAAAACTGTATAGTGAAAAGTGGTAGCTAGGGGATGGGGGAGGTGGGCAGTAGGAAGAACAGAAAGATGAATGGGTGGAGAACAGAGGATATTTAGGGCAGTGAAACTATTCTGTATCACGTTGTAATGGTGGATACACGATATCATGCATTTGTCAAAACCCGCATAACTGTACAACACAAAGAGTGACCCCAATGCAAACTCCGGACTTTAGTTAACAATAGTGTATTCATATTAGTTCATCAATTGCAACAAATGTACCACACTAATCAAGATTTTTAAATCAGAGAGACTGTGCAGTAGGATGAGGGGCGTACAGTAATCCTCTATACTTTCTGCACAATTTTTGTGCAAATACTTCTCTAAAAAGTAAAGTCTATTAATAAATAAAAAGGTTTTTAATGCCCTATAATCTTTCGCCATTAACCTTTGGCATGAGAGAATTGTTTGACTGCATTGACTGTCTTTTTGCAGTGAAGAGCTCAAGATGTTATGCTGTAGGTGGATGATTTAGTGATAAACCATTCTTCTCTTTTTTAGCCTTTCAAGAATAGCTTCCTAGTATTATATTATTGAAGTATATAGATTTATTGTGAAATGTAACGTGAATAAAATATTGTAGTAAGTCCGTAGCAATTATAAATAAAACAAGCTAGAATCTCCATTCTACATATGATAAAGTGAGAAATGATAAAGTGAGAAAACACCCTAGACAAAAAGGTACTTTTTCTATAAATGTTTAAAAATGAAAACACATGGAGATGTACAGCAAAATGCTCAGATGAATTATAACTCAGCTCAACACACACACGCTTAAATCATTAAAATAATGAGTATTATTTATATAAAATAACACTTTTTATAGTCCTGACTTCTATGAAGCAAATTCAGTAATCTTGCTGCATCATTAATCTGTGATTGCCCATTTCTAAAATTTGTTCTCTTCCCCATAACAAATATCTGACTGTTATTCTGTACAATGTTGGAAATGACAATATATTTACATACACTAACACATACATATCTTCACATTGTATAGCTCTACGTGATGTCCTTCCTTCACTTTTATAAGCGTATGTGTAACCAGTCAATTTCCAAAGTGAGAAGAAAATACTTTAAGCTGCTTCTCTTCAAGTAGCTAATAGTTTTTACAATTAAAGAAAAAGGCTCTGGCTTATTTATTACTAAAAGCACAGTGTTATTATTTCAATGTTGATTAAGTCCACATTATAAAAGTTCAGGATAACTTATCTTGGTCCCTAATTGTGTTCCACAATGGGATTGAAGGAAAATCTAAGAATTCTACTTCAATTATCACTTGCAATTTGAATATCCCGGCCATGAAAGGCAGTGACTAGCGTGTACTGTCAGCTAGATTTGCCTCTGCCTCATAGTCTGGAATGTCTTTTAAAGAGTTTGGAATATGGTCAACTGAGTTCTTTTTTGATAATTAGATTTATCAAGTAACAGAATCTATGCTTCTTGAGTCTCTTAAAGAGACACTGGAAATATGCCATCTCAGAGATAGCATAATTGTCCTCCTGAACTTCTCAAAGATGTCTGTTGTTCCTATTCAGATTCATGCATCATTTCCAGCCTCTCTTTCACTATATCTTCATATAATTATATAAACAACATAATTTTCTTCCTTCACCCCCTCTTTCCTATCTTCCTTTCTTTTCTCATTCTATTCACCATGGTAATACTTAACAAAGTACCAGGTTAAATGCTGCAGAACAATAAAGAGAAACCAAGCACTTATCCTCCACTCAAAGAGTTTAGGTTTTGGACTTAAGACACAATGTAATAATATACAGAGTAAAATGTGACACATGTAATAAAAGAATTGCATGTATTATAGTGGGAGTTCTAAAGAAAGGATTTCCCTTGCTTTCAATCAATTTCAAATGTTTGTGCTTCATTCAGGATTCATTTCACAATTCATCTTGCAGTCTTCTAAGTTTGAAATATTTTCCTGAAAAAAATTACTAACCTGTCTTCCTTCTCTTTCAGTGAGTTTCCGAAATCCCACTTTTCGTGGAATTTTCAAAAAGTAAAATAAAGTAAATGAATTATTAGGAAATAAATTGTCAGATCCAAAATCATGGTAACAAATATAACAGAAAACCAGAACCTAGTCTAACACATTCCATAGTGAAAAATCATATTAAAAAAAGAAAAGTAAGCATTCTTACTTAGTGTGTATATGTGCTTGATTTTAAAGCTAGAAATCAGAACTATATTTTAATTTATACGTATAAAATGCATTTATTATCCACTTTCCCTTCTATTTTAAGTATCCTTTCTCTTCTTCCACTTTGATTCACTTTCTTGATGCAGGGAGATCATTAATTCTGTGTTATATTTCTGAACTGCTTTAGACTTTTTCTTGTGTGCAGCTCCAGCATTTAACAAGGTTTTCTTAGCTTTTCAGGTTCAATGAATTTGTGAAAGTTGCAGTTGTGTGCATTTCCAATCTTTTCCTTTGAAAACCAAGGGGAATTGAGGTGGTTAGGGGCTGCAGGGCAGCAGTCAACTATTACAGTTGAAAAAAAATAATAATATAGTGTTTGCTCTGCTAAGGAAAGCAACAAGGGAATACGAAACGAGGTTTGCCGTTGAGCAGAGAAATATCCACTCCACAAAAGTAAATAGAAGACACAAAATACAGAACATTTCACAGCGCAATATTTAGAGATTAGGTCAGCCTTCGAGTCATTTACTACACGCCAACTAAATTAACCAAAGACTAATGCTACAGGGAAGAACTCCAAGATTTTATCCTGTAGATGGATGGTGTAGCGATAAACTGTGCTTTTCTTGGTCTTTTTGAGGATAGCTTCACAGTATCAGTTCATCTTATTGGAAATATATAGATTTATTAAGAAATATTACATTAATGAAAGTTTATTGGTTATAAGCTCTTAGTAATCTTAAAATAAGCTTGACTCTTCCTTCTGTATTTAACGTTAAATGTGTACAAACTGAGAAAACACTATGGATTAACATAGGATGCTTTTTCTATAAATTTAAAAAATATGGAGAATTACAATAGAAGGCTTAAATGAGTTATAATTCAATTTGATATATTCCTTACACTTAAGCCATTAAAATTATAACTATTATTTACTGAGAATTCATACCAAAATGCAGTTTTCACAAAATAAGAAGGCATAATATGCTGAATGAATCTCTTTTTTATAAAAATCTACTTTTAAAAATATTCTGGCTTTTGGGGCTGGCCCAGTGGCTCAGCGGTTAAGTTTCAGTGGCCCGGGGCTCGCCTGTTTTTATCCTGGGTGCAGTCCTATGCACATGCTGCGGCAGGCGTCCCACATAAAATAGAGGAAAATGGACACGGATGTTAGCTTAGCTCAGGGCCAGTCTTCCTCAGCAAAAAGAGGAGGATTGGCAATAAATGTTAGCTCAGGGTTAATCTTTCTGAAAAAAAAATTTAAAAAAATTCTGACTTTTATGAGGCTAATGTAGCTATGTTACTGTTCCATTAATCTAAACTTATCTGTAATTTTAATTTTTTTTGGTCATTAAAAAATATTAGAGAGAAATGGAAATAATAAAGCAGATCCAACTTGAAAAATGAGACGGGGAATAGTAGGAAATAGAAAGTGAGTGCTGAATTAAAGTGAGTTTCAGTATTTGGGGCAGGCCACTGTTTCAACAGAGGGAAAGAAGTCTTTTAGGCTGGCCCTGTTGTGAGCATATTACTATGCTGCCTGTTGCCTGAAACATAATAAATATCCAATGAAAATTTATTCATCATTGAGAAGAAGTCATGGCTTACAATACTAGCTCTGCTACTCCTTAGAGTGTGGACTTGAGCAATTTGTTTTTCCCTTATGGGCCTCAGTTTCTTTGCTACTGAAAAAAAGAACTGATTAATGTTCTTTCCAAGCACTAAAATTTTATGTTTACATAAAGAGGGAAGTTTTATACAAAAATGTATTGTTCCTTAATTGTATTTTAAATTGCTAAGAATTCATTTCTTTTGCTATTCTGAATAGAAATAGTCTGCTTTCTCAAATACTGCATATTGGATATCCATTAAACAGTTCTGGAAGACTCAGATCCTAATCACGAACATTAATTAGTTGACTTTACTGCCTCTCCCCCTGCTCTTGGCTGTTTGTTTTGCTCTCAGTTTTAAGGGATAACCATTTTAACATAAGTGAGGCTTGAGTAAGTTTTTAGGCCAAGGGGGAGGATGAAAGCAAAGCGGGCTCTTTTCAATATCAAAAGAAGTAGATTGGTATTCTGAGCACAAGTGGAAGGAATAGCTTCTGAAAAGAGAAGTTTGGGTTTTTTTTAAAGGGGTTTCAAATTGCTATGACTTCAGAATTCAGGGAGGTAACTTAGAAGTGGGAAGCAGCCATGCTTAAGACAATATGGGGTGATGGGGACGGTGGGAAGTCCTATAGAGGGTGACCTAAGTGCTTTCTGATTCAAACCTTTTGGATAAATCAAACCTACTGATCTGTGTAACTTGCTTGGTATTTTTTTTTTATAATTCTATTAAGTATTACCAACAGGATTTTGTGCTCTTAAATCTCTGACTATTGTAAATAAATATGGAATTTATGTATTAATGACGCCTTACCTATCTGGAAAATGTAACGTAATCTGTAAAATTAATAACATATGAGATAGAGATAATAACTGGAATGGCTTTCTCCGCATGAGTAATGTTTCCTCCTGCACTGTCTAAGCATCCTGCATGTTAACCCAGAATCAAAACTTGTCCTAAAGTGAGAGATAAAAAGACATATATTTTTTTCTTAGTCAGAAGCTGCATCTGTAGGTCTCAGACTTCTCCAGGAAAAGAATGTGCATAGTGGTTGCCGGCACTTAGAATTATTAGTACATTTTGATTGGGGGTAAGTTATGTGATTCTCATGAGTAAATTCAAAAATTTGGCATGTGTGTTCTGACAGGTACCAATCTGGTCAGACAAATAAAGGGCAGCTCCTCTCTGGGACAGGGTTGTTGTTGTATGTGTGTGTGTCTGTGTGAATATGTTTGTATGTGATGACAGAGACAGACTGACAGAGACAGAGAAGAGAGAGTGAGAGAAAGAAAGGAGGAAAATAAACTCACGATATGAAAAACTGAAGAGATCTTATAAATCAGAGATGCTAACCTTTGGCATGGAAGATCACTGGATTATACTAACAGTATAATCTTTCTTGACCTTTGCATTCACTCATGTTTTCACCTAAGTCAACAGGAAATTATTGTAGAAGTGACAGGAAATAGTTAAACTGTTTTGTAACATTGAAACAGGCATAGGTATTTTCCAGGCTTTTCCAGTCATTTCAAGTTGACTAGATAAAAATAATATATAAAACTACTGTTCAGTTATCAGTATATTTACTGAAACCTTCCTTGAATATCTTCACTTTCCAGTAAATACTAAAGTTACACTTAATCGTAAAATGTATCTACAAAATGCTCCTGACATTAACAAAAAATTTTCAATGATGTTTAGGCAATTATTTATTCATTTATTGTGCATTCTAAATAACTATTAATCAAATTTTACCTTTGTAATATGATAAATCTGGACCTAATAGAAGGTTGGATTGAAAAAACAGAGAAGGAAGAATTAAGAGGCTATAATGACGGTTCAGATAGAAATTTTAGGTAAAATACAAAGATGAGAAGGGCAGAACTGCATTAGACTACTGGGCCCTATTTCAATATGCACAAAACATGCGAGTGGAAAGACCCACAAGAGGAAAGGTGGGAGTTAGGAAGACAGATGTATCCACTCAAAAATGCTGCTCACACAGAAGGATAAAGGAATTACAGACTGTTTAATCTAAAACACAATTCATTCAAAACTCAAAATGCTTCCCTGAGTGTTGAGATTGCAAGCATTATTTTGCTTGCCTTTCGTTGTTTTTTCTATTTTCCTGAAGAGAAAGTGAAAGAAATATAATAAATGATATTTAGAAAGTGTGACTATAAGCACTGTCACAAAAACTGCTTCGAAAGGATGCTGTAAAAATCTCATTTTAGGGGCTTTTGGAGAGGAAGACAGACCCCCAACCTTGCCTCACCCCTCAATCCTGCCATAGAGACATTTTATAAAGTCTGCACTCCAAGTACTGAGTCGTATTTGGTAATTGACAGAATACTTTTAAATGGTGTCATTCAGTACATTCCAACCCCTTAATGGATTGCAACTCAAGGTAAAACTGGTTTTTGACTGGAATTTTCTATAAACAAAGCTTTAAAATGAGCATCTTTTTATTGAGACTGAAGAAAGAAATGTATTTGCTTTCAAATTTTATCCAAGAGAAACACATACTACTTAAACTGCTATATTTTATCCTCTGTCTTCCATCACTAGAAAAATCCATGAAGTAAGAGATATGGATGGTTCATTTGCCACCATATCCCAGCTGCTGCAACAGTATAGTCCCAGCCCGCATAACGATGTTCCAGTCACCTACCGACAGCACACGCAACAGTGCTCCTGTAGATTAGTGCCATATAGCCTCAGTGTATAGTAGGCTATACCATCTAGGTTTGTGTAAATAGTGTAGAGGAAGAAGAAATTTTCTTCTACCCTTCTAGGTTCTTCTGGCTAGTCTAAGAATTAAATTGACATGAGATCGATTAACAGAAGAAAAACAAAAGTTTTACACAACTATGCATGGGAGAAACACAGGAGGATCTAGGAACTTGTCAAAATGGCCAGAGCCCTCACCTTATATACCACCCTCAGCTAAAGACAAAAGAAGGTGTTGGGGGTGGGGAGAGTCAGAGACTTCAAAGGGAGGGAAGGGAATTCACAGGTGGGTGAAAAGGAATGAAAGTTTGGGAAAAAGATTGTGTGCTTGGCCACATAGAAACAGAAGAACACAGAGGGGATCCCAACAAACAGGCTTTTCTAGGTTCCTCCCTGTCTCCCACCCAGATCACGTTAGGCTGAGGTGATAGCTGGTTTCCCGAGACAGGCTTTTTAATCTGACTTCTTTTAGACAGTTAAAGGGAAGGTAACAAGAAACACTTGGAGTCTTTTGTTTCTTAAAAATAATCAACCTAAAATAATCCTATTAAAGAAATACATTACAGGGTAGCAGATTTGGTTCCCCTTCAGGACACTTTATGATGTTCACACAATGATGAAATCACCCAAGGACATCATTCTCAGAACATATCCCTCTTGTTAAGTGACTCCTGACTGTACCTGGAAAACAGTAGATTGAGTTTTGTTGAATGAATTCATGTATGAATCATAAGGACCATTACCGGGGAATATTGATAGGCTTGAAAACCTTGACTTGTGAGGGGTGAGGTGAAGGGAAAAGTTTCCGAAGTTTTCAAGTCTGGTCAGTTGAGATGTCACTGGTGTCATTAAGAAGAAAAGAGAGAGAGAAAAAAATAGAAAATAAAATAAATAGAAAAAGAATTTTAAAGGAAATAAGTTCTGAAGTAGCTATATTGTTGTCATCAAAACAGCCAAGTATAAAGGTGAAATTGTCCACCGGTCCGTGGGAAAATCTATAGGAAGTTCACAGCTGGTGATAGAGATTTTGGAGTTATTTTCCTAGATTGAGTACTGCACTCCTGAAAACACATGAACTTGAAGGGCAGAGAGTATAAAGAGAGTGGGTTGCTGCTTAGGAAAAACCTATATAGAGAGATGGAGAAGAAGGAGGAAAAATTTAGAAGAGTGGGAAGGAGTAAAAGGAATTAAAAAAAAAAAAAGAAAAAAACGGTGCCATGCAAGCCATGAAAATAGAGAATTTTCACCAGGAGAAGGTGGCAAGCCCATCAAAGGAAATGGAATCGTCATCTAAGGTTGAAAGTGTCATCTGTAGCCTCCTCTCACCCCTTGTCTGAATCAGGAGCAGACTGATCTAATTGAATTGACCCCTTGGGTTCAGATTTGCTGCGGTAGCTCTGTGAGAACTATTTTACTTTGAGGAAATTTAACTGTGTAAGTGTGCTTTCTCTACTGTACCTAATCATTTTCACTTGCTTACAAATTTTAAATTCCCCTTATACTACCTTGAAACCCAGGTCTTCCTTAGCAGAGCTTGGCAATGAAGACATCAAAATCTTCCATATGTACACAAAAGAATGCCAGGTATGTTCATATGTATATTTCTTAAGTGTGCATTTTATTGAAATTTGATCCCAAGTTTATTATATAAATGCAGCAAACCCTCAAGAAATATGTGGTATCATTTTTCCCTCTATTGCTAGAAGAAAGATTGGGTTGTTTTAAACAAATCCAACCTTTCCCCCTCCTACACCGACCAGAGTCTGCTAGAGATGGTTTTTCCCATTGCCTTTTGTGTGATTGACTGCCAGTCTTTCCTGTCATCATACAGCTGCTGCTCTTTGATTACTTTGTGATGAGCTTTCTCCTTTCTGTCCTGTTAGCTTGTTGCTTTCCTTCTTCACCACATCTCAACGTTTTCGCCTTTCATTATCCGTTTGCTATCAGTCTTCTTTGGCTTCTTTCTTCATTCTCAAGTCCCATAACTGTAATCCTCTCTATTTTTGGTCTGCTGATTTTGGATCCTTTTTCTCCCTTTGTTTTTTTTGTTTTACTGTTCTGCTTTATGTAGCTACAGCGCATTTTTTTTTTTTTTTTTTTTGGTATCATGCTACTTTGTAAATATTGCATCAGGTCTGAAGTTTTACACCACAGAATATTATATTAGTGCTTCCCCTCATTGCATTTTACTGCTGAACTTATTCCCCTTACATCATATCACCCTCCTTTCCCTGACATTTTACAGCTGTGAGTCCTCTGTCTTTGTGCAGCGCCAATGAATCAACATCCTTTATTGTACGAAAGCAATTTACAGTGGGCACTAGTGAATTACTCTTTTTGGCTACTCCAGGGGAAGACTGTCTCTTTTTTTTATTATTATTATTTCTTGTTTTCACTAAAGAAAAATCACTCCATGTAAAAAGTAATACAAAATAAAGCCCAGACTTGTTACAAGTCAGTAATAGTGATTTTCCCTTTTTTGTTTTTATGTCATTTAATTGGAAGAAACAAAAATTCAGAAAAACAACTACAACCTCTAATTTTTATTAATTATTGTGCAACTGAGGCTGTGTCGTCATGACATGAAGGCATGAAAAAATTAAGTTCAATTACCTATTTGTTGAGATCTTTGGTAAATATCAACAGTCATAATTAAATCCAATTTTTATTACAGAATTGAAGCAAATCTTCATGTGTCAGCGAAAAAAATTAAAAACACAGGGATTTCTTACACATTTTAATCCTAATTATAGCCTGTTTCAAAATAAATTATTAGTTAAGAAGGGTTATCTAATTAAGACAACTTATGATCAGTGTGTTTTCCATTACCCCCAGATCACCATCCATCACTTTCCTAATCTATGAAACAAAGATTTGAACAAGAAGTTTTCTATAGTAATTTTCTTCTAAATTCCTATTTCTAATTTTGCATAATAGTTCTAGTTTTGTTCTCCAAAATAACAACAAAGAGATAAATGAAAAATTTATCTTCTGAACTTCTCTCTTGTCAGAAGAATTTGTAATCCTAGAAATTAATTTCAGTGAATTCTATAGGGAGCTCATCAAAGAAAATTTTCTATAAAAAGTACTTAATCTGAAAGGTCAGGACCTAAATTTGTTGAGACAAATTTTTCTTTATTTCAAAAACCATAACTCTTTATGCAAAGCAGCAATAAGTTCATAATTGCCGAATCTGACTAACACTTTCTAAATTTACCACGCTTGAGCCCGTTGTTGTGGCTTCACAACACATCTTCTCTAACACTTCTCTATTCTTGACATCTTTATGCTCTGGTTCTCCTTTTTCTGTGATGGTTCCTTTTCAATATCACCATCTGTCTTCACCAGCTTTTTATCTATGCAGTCATATGCTGTCGATGTGTTAGTGATTCTTAAACTTGTATCTCCACCCTACATTTTTCATCTTGCTTTCAAGACATACATATATCTCATGACAAGCCATATCTGTATTTTTCGCAAGATACTGAAAGTTGAACCTGACCTTACCGGATATCAATCACTATTCCCCCTCACCTTAAATCTGTTCCACATCCTACCTCTATCTTCATCAATGGTACTATCATCCATCCAGTCACTAACCCAGATCTAGGACTTCTCCGCCTGCCTCAGGACCCACAACTGCTCACTCTAATATACCTCAGGATCACCATTTCAATAGACTCCCAAACTACAATTCCTGTCTTAGTGGTTACCTTTGCGCACCACAGTCTCTGATGCTTTCAGTGACATCCTTCTACAAATCAGTTTGATCATATCCTTCTACTAATCTCCTAAGTTTCTTCCCGTGGCCTTGAGGATGCAGAACAAACACCATTGGATGGTAAACAAGATCTTACATGATCTGACCTTCACTAGCTTTCCAAGTATCTACTACTGATTCTGTTTCCTGTCACACTCTTTTGGCAAAGGCCAATAATTTCTGTTCTTTCTTGGCCTTTAGTCTTTGTTCATATTTTCAATCCATCTCTAGTGTCACTCCAAAAAAAATCTTATATCTGATAAAATTCTATATATTCTCCTTATTCCCCTATAAATGCTAAGGTAGTTAATTTACCTTTCTTTTCAATACCTTGTATTCTTATCTAAAAAAGAGTATTTTGATAAAATGTGATTTTAAACACCCGATAAGGGAAAGCTCTGTGTTAAATGTGCCTTGACTTTTACTTTATGCTCTTTTCTTCTATAAGACATACATACTTGTTTACAATTCTTCATCAACTTTATGGAGAGAACCCTTTTGTTATATTTGTAAATTCTAGAAGATTATAATGGGAATCTTCACTTTTCCCTGGGTTTTACATGTAGAAATTGTTAAGTTTGATTTTATATATCTATTGATACTAGCTATCCTTGAGTATGTAAATTTATCATTTTAAGCCAAAATTTGCTAACACTTGTTCCACAAACCAATGATTCACAAGTACTTTCCAAACTCAAATAAGTTTTGAAATGCTGTGTTAAAAGTCAATAGATGTTTTTACTGTAAGAAATCTTAGAACCATTATTGTATTGATGTATACTTTGAATTTTCAGAAGGGAAGTATATAATAATACAGTATTTCACAAACTTTTCATAAAGAGTATTTTTTAAATGACAACTATCATCTTATATCAAATGAATGTCTAACAACTATTATCGTATATCAAATCAATACCAGTTTTGAAAATGCTGATCTAATTTTCATTCTTTCTAAACTGTCAGAAGATATTGCCTAGACTAATTCAATTAGTGAATACTATATGTTATAAGGAGCTAAGCTTCCACAAGAAAATCATTAGCAAACATTGCCAAAAATCAATTATCTTCATGTTGTGGAAATGGTTAGAAGATTTTTCCTCCTGCCATTCTTTTTTTTTGTTTTTTGAGGAAGATTAGCCCTGAGCTAACATCTGCTGCCAATCCTCCTCTTTTTGCTGAGGAAGACTGACCCTGAGCTAACATCCATGCCCATCTTCCTCCACTTTATATGTGGGACGCCTACCACAGCATGGCTTGCCAAGCGTTGCCATGTCCGCACCCGAGATCCCAACAGGCAAACCCCAGGCCGCCGAAGTGGAACGTGTGCACTTAAATGCTGCGCCACTGAGGCCCTCCTTCCATTCTTGATAATCTACTATTTATTAAGGGTTATGGGTTTTATAGAGAGGGAAGGATCTGAAAAATGAGGCCATCTGGTTAATAAGATGAAAGTTGTAATTTATCAAAGCCTTGTCGCTTCGGTATTTCTAGGTAAGGTTGTTCTGTCAGTGGTGGCAATATCTGGTGGTGATCAGGTGCCTAATGGGAGATTCTGGTTTTCAGCAAGTGATGGAAATGATGTCTGTCAGACTAGGTGACAAAATATGGTAGTATATAATTGAAGCGACAATACCCAACAAAAGTGCAAGGGAGTGCTCCAGGTTAACATAGAGGGTATCTTTGAGCATCTGTGACACTTTGGGGACTCTATAAATAACTTAGAATATGAGAAAATAGAAAAGTCCCTAAGTAAATAGGTGGCAACAATAGTGAGCAGACTCTGGGTTACTACTGTTTGATATATGGTGCCAAAGGCCCTCAGATGTACCACCCACTTTCTCAGCAATAGCAATACGATAATGGCTAAAACATAGTTGCCAACCTTAATAGCTCTGAGTTTGGAACCCAATTTGTACCGTAAGTAGGGGATCGCAGAAAGATTGAGTTATATGGATAAATAGGTAATTTTGGGGAAATTGTCAATCAAGTTTAATGTGTCATCTAAAATCTTTCACAACACTATTTTCAAACTGGACACCTTCAAGAAAAAACCTTAAGATCAACTGAAGCAGGTATTAAAGACACCGACCTTAACTAGAAAAAGAGCCAAATCTTGGATAAGTTCGTCTTCAAATAGGACAACTTCTGCTATAATCTTTCACTGGAAGATTAGCTACCTGACGCGGGGTATCTTTTTGCACCTATTGGTCATGATTCTGTCCTCAGTAGTAACTAACAGATCTAGTCACATTGTTCTACAAATGCTTTAGCCCTCGTTACTGAACCCCAAAGCCTGGGTTCTCTGCCATCTTAGCATCTGCTCTCTTCTCTGAGAAAATGGCATTTTCAAGCCAACACAGAAGACAAACACTCTAAAGGAACTGTAAATAAATGTTCCTAATACTGTGGTGAAAAAACGTATAACGTAATTATTGTATTTATTTTAGACTTAATTACCTAGATTATGTGTCTTCTTTGAGTAAATTGTCTTATTTCTACTCTAGTTTCCACAAATGTAGTATTTCTCTCATAATACAGTGTTCTTTCCCATCAACACTTTAGATTACTTATCACTGGGCTTCATATCCATTCCATATTCTCTCAAGTAATCTCTGTGGATTGAAGTAAGACAACTACAATAGAGGGGACTTTATTTTTCCAACATATAAAATCAAGAAGATTTTGGTAAGAGAGATTTTTGGGGTTGTTTTCATTTTTTTTAACTCCAAATTAATGTTACAGTTATTAACTTTAAAAAATGCATGTATTTCCTTATCAATAAAACTTACAAGTAAATTAACATATTCATGAAACTTATTAGAGGAGCTACGTTTTAAATTTATTTTAGGTAAACATCAAATGAGATTCTTAATCCATACTGGTTAAGGGACAAAGAAAATAAAATTGACTGAGGCAGTCTACGTGATATTGTAACTTTTGACAGTTTATAAGAACCCATGAACTTCAATTTAAAATTACTTGAAATTTTAAAGAACTGGTTTTTCCAGAAACTGTCAGTATACACATTCATACACTTTGAAAAAAAGCAGGTTCAGCTGAAGATAGATACCCACAAAGGAAATAGAAATCTTGAAAAAATATATATTTGTTTAAGTTGCTTTATATATTTGGCTATGGTTTTTAAATGGCAATCACTTATTACCTAAATACACTATATTCTTATTTTCATACTTCAGAGACTTCAATAAAAAAGGAGTGTGTGGATCTGCATAGGGAGATAAATGTCCTGAAATACACAAGTTATTGTTATAGGCAATCTTGAAATCCATGACATGAACTCTAAAATAAAATTGCATACTAAAGCTTGAGTATGGATCCATATGTAATCACCTTCCTTATTAATAATATGCTACATCATAATACATTTTAATTTGCAAAGCACTTTCTTTTGTACCTACTAGCCCCACAACTCTATCTCAAAAGAAAATTTATTCTTGTAAATAGATTGTTATGCATTAATTATTCAATACAATTTTATTTAAATGACATACTGTCATATTTAAATGAATAACACTGTTTTTTGCCTATAGCTAGGAGCATGGCTTGAGTTTTAATGCAATTAAGCAAAACAATATTATAATAGCAAAAGGACTTAAATATATTGTTTTCTTTAATTCATGTGTTTTTCATTCTTTTGAGTTTGTGTTCTTGGCCCTGCATGATATAGTTACAACCCTGTGGCTATTAATGTAATATTCATATTGTACAGGGAATAAGGCAAAAAATGTTTGAAATGGTGAGTGTGTTTAAGAGCCTCATAGGGACATTTATATCTATTTTCTCAGAAATGAAAGTTTATTTTATTTTTCGTTGGCTCTAGTTTGTGGCAATTCAGCACTCTGTGAAGACTGCTCTAGGTGGACAAGTAACCTTGATATCTCATACAATGCTGTCATTTTTCATAGAGTGCATTGTCACAGGCCTCATTATAAACAGCAATGCAGTGATTTGATTTAATTGAAATAAGGTGTAACTTCCTTTGTAGTATTGAGTTTATTTTTTCAGTCCTTGAATCTGATATATCAGTGAAGTATGTGAGTATAAAAATTTTACTTGAGAGCCAGCCATGATGGCCTAGTGGTTAAAGTTCGGTGCCCTCACCACTTCAGCGGCCCAGGTTCAGTTCCCAGTCATGGAACCACACCCCTTGTCTGTCAGTAGCCATGCTGTGACGATGGCTCACATAGAAGAACTAGAAGGACTTACAACTGTGATATACAGCTATATACTGGGGCTTTGGGGAGGAAAAAGAAAAAAAGAGGAAGATTGGCAACAGAGTCTATCACAGGGCAAATTTTTCCCAGCACAAAAGAAAAAGCAATTTACTTGATATTCCTACAGATTTTCCCTTATATGAGAGTAGCATAAAGCAAAAAAGTCTCAGGGTCTCAAGTTCCAGAGAGAATGTAGTAAGAGGAAGATGATGATGGTTAAATGGACCCCCTCACATTTACTCAGACATTTTGGATACTGTCTGACACATACTCGATTTTTTTTTTATGAGGAAGATTTGCCTTGAGCTAATATCTGCTGCCAATCTTACTCTTTCTTTTTGCTTGAGGAAAATTTGCCTTGAGCTGTCATCTATGCCAACCTTCCTGTATTTTGCATGTGGGTCGCTGCCACAGCATAGCTGACGATTGGTGTAGGTCCACGCCCAGGATCTGAACCCACAAACCTGGGCCACCAAAGCAGAGCATGCCAAACTTAACACCAGGCCATGGGGCTGGCCCCCTTGTTTTTCTTCTTTCTCAACCTCAAGATTTAACTCTAACAGGAAATTTATTTTCTTGCCATCGTCATCTTTTGATTTTATATTTTATTCCTCTCACTGTCAGAATCTTTGTGTGTTCTTGATGATATCATCCTTTTTGTATTGCCAGGCATTTTTAGTTAACTTTCTGGCTCTAACATCTCTTCCTTCTAAATGATAATTAATGGAAAATAATTGCTATTAAAATGCTATTTAATTAAATAAATTTCAAAGCATATTGAATAGCAAATAATACTTTAAAAAAATTCTTAAATTGGAGGCCAGCTGTATGGCCAAGTGGTTAAGTTCATGTGCTCCACTTCCATGGCCCAGAGTTCCCCAGTTCAGATGCTGAGTGGGGACCTATGCACTGCTCATCAAGCCATGATGTGGGGCAACCCCCATAGAGGAACTAGAATGACCTACAACTAGGATATACAACTATGTACTGGGGCTTTGGGGAGAAAAAACAATGAGGAAGATTGGCAACAGATGTTAGCTCAGGGCCAATTTTCCTCACCAAAATAAAAATCCTTAAATCAAATAAAATTCCTTATCTTCTATAAATATATGTAATACTCCTGCGCTTCTCCTAGGTCCTTAATAAGTACTGAGTAGTCCAAAAATGGGAGAGAAGATATGGATCTGCAACAGTACAATACAATAACATATTGTTACTAATTATACCTATTTTAGAAATGAAAAATAAAAATATTTTAGAAAATAAAACTATGGAAATGCCAAAAATTATAAAATAGACCTAACAGGAGCAACCTGAGAATATAGCACAAATATCTTTCCCTACCATCTTGGAATTTATGGTAGATATGACAACTATCTGCCAATATCTAGTTCTCCTCTATTTCTGGGCATACTGGAACATTGCAGTTACCTTGATAAGGTGCCGCCAAGTGGCATGCTCTGGCCAATGAAGCCTGAGTAGGAGTGATATGTGATACTGCAGGAAGAAACATTTAAGAGGCAGTTCCAAAGACAGACATCTATAAAGTGTAGGAAAGAAAGCTTGGTGTTTCTAAGATATTGATATTTTGGAGTTATTGCAGCCTATACTGACTGATATAGTACACTGAAGTCTGCTTTCAGCTCCCAGGTAAGAGAAAATATATTTTTCATTACTTCATCTATTTGTTTTGAACCTGGAATCTGTGTATAAAATATAAAGGTGATGACATTAAATCCATCAAATAATTAACCTTAGAGAGAGGAAACTGTGTAGAATTTCCACAGAGTCTCCAATTCCTGAAATGATAATATCTGACTTAGAAGCTGTGTTGTAAACAATCTCAATCAGTCCCACAAAAAAGCCTGAGTTGACCAAAACATTTTGCAACTGATATCATATATCATCATTTTACTTTTATTTACTTACTCATTTATTACATGAGAAAAAACTTGTTAAATTGTGAAAAATCATAAAATAGCATGACACATTTTAGACATCCTCTATTAGCCAGCAAGGTAAATGATAAATCTCATCCAGCACGTGAGTCTTAGACTGATTCAAATATGTTGAGAGCCTTTTCATCAATAAGGGTTGAATCAGAAACTCCAGTAATTCATTCCTCATACACTTAGTTTAATTGAAGTTTTATTATAGATAAAACTATAAGCATAAAATAAGCTATAAAAATTTCAGAGAAAGTAAATAAGAAGAAGAGGTAAAAATATGCTATATGTTGGTTGACATTTAAATACCAAAATTATTGATTTATTTTATATAAATCAATCAGGAAAATATTTCTAAAAATATATATGGTTGCGTAGAGCTATATTACCTTATCTGTCAGGTGAAAATTATGCATATATACTACACACACACACACATTTAACAGAAAGATCTGTGTATTTCTAGCCCAATAATCCAAAGGGAAAGAAAGTTAGTAATATGCTGAAAACCTTTAAGTCATTTAGTTTTAACACGAAAAAAGTGGAACAGCTACAAATAAACTAATATCTGTTAATAAGTAACAAAGTTAAGAGTTGATTTCTACATAGTTTCCTTAAGACACAGGCATATTTAGGCAATAGTTTAGTCTCGGGGCTTGAAGACAGTATATCCGGAGCTAAGTGCCTGGTTAAGATGGCCCAGTACTATGCACCATTGTGTGAGCTTGGGGAGTATATTTCATATCCCCACTTTATGGTTTCCCCATATGTTAAATAGGGATAATTACAGCACCTATTCCATATGGCTATTTTGAGGATTAAATGAACAAGACAAAGTGTAATCCCTAAAACAGAGTAATTGCTTAATATATATTAACTATTGATATTGGTATTTTCTGAACAGGAAAAGAATTCTAATGAGTGATGTTTAAAGTAGATAAATTATGGATGTTTAATTGTTATCCTTTTATATCATAGTATAATGCTCTTCAAGACAATATAGGTTTTATAATATAATATTCTCATAGAACTCATGGTCAGCTGCAGCATCCTATACTTTTGATCAAAATTATTCAATACTGGATTATCATTGGTGTTTTTTTTTTAATTTCTTAAAAAAGGAATAAAACAGAAAATCTGGGCATTGGAATTAAAATCACCCAAAGAGATATCCATAGAACCAACTGAATTTTTTCTACCTTCCCTCTTTTTCTTCAGGTTCTATTTAAATGGGGCTTCAAATATTCTTTTTTCCCCCTTCAATTTTCTGATAACCATTTTCTAAACTAATGCAATCATTTATTTTCTGAGTACACAGGCTGAGGAAAGCACTTTCTCTTTTTCTGGAAACACAAAGGTAAATTGGGAAAATGTTTTTGCCTTCAAGGAGCTTAGATACAAGGAAAAGCATGTAAACACATAATTCCAATGCTGTGAGGGAATCGTTAAAAAAGAGGTGTTTACAGAGGCTGTATAGTCATATTTCATGGGCAGGTCAAGGAAGGCCAGCAAAGGAGAAGATGCTTAAGCTGTATCTTGATTGAAGAAGAGGAACTTCACAGGGTGAAGGGCAGACATGGAGGCCAGGGAGTTGAGACGAGTGCTGGCTTCCAGGTATGTGAAGCAGGTGATGCAACTCCCTCCGTCTAAGAATCAGCAAGTGTGGGTTACAAGGAGCACAACTGGGAGAAAACAGTGGGTGCAGCCCATGAGGGGCCTTGTAGCACCATTTAAAACTATGTAGTGTTTATTCAATAAATTATGAAGGGCCATTGAATGTTTTACAGAGGGTAAAGATATAATCATATTACAGAGAGATGGAAGCAATAATATTGGCCTACGTTAGTAATTGATTGGATATGGAGGGCAAGTGAGGAAGAGGAGTCTTCAAAGGCTTGTTGGTTTCTGGCTTACACTAAGTAGTGACTAAATTAGACTCATTATAAAAATAGTATAGTAAAAACAAACAGTAGGTTTGCATTTAATGGGAAAAAACAGTAAAAACTGTTAGACTGTGTAATTTGGATTTGTTACAGGGACTGCTATATCGTCATTCAGGAAAAAAATATTTGGTTCTGAAAGTTTACCTGATTAGCTGTATATATACAAAGAAGTTTATTTAAAACAAAACAGTGCAGTACTCAAAGCACTTTACCAAATGCAAGAAGAAAAAGCACCAGTGTCGACATCAAATTATTCAGTACTCATTAGATCCTTAATACGTGCTATATGATAATTATCGCTGGAATTAAAAGATCTGCTTTCAACTCTTAATTTTCTAAACAGCTCAAGTCTGACTTTTTGAGGTTATGAGATCAAACACCATCACAAAATGTAATGTAGAATTACCATTCCATTTCCAGGGTCAAGTTGAATGAACTTATAATAGGCCTGGTCTAGGAGTTACTCATAAAAGGCTAGGCATCAGATTTTACAGTTGAAGGAGCTCATGTAAATTATGGTGCAACATGCCAAAGTTATTCTCAGTATAAAGCTATGCAGAGAGATGCAGAAACTATCTCAGGTTGATAAAATTCCATTTAGCACAATATAACATACAAAGCAACTTTATAATATAAGGGAATTATGACCAGCTCTAACACACTACCACAGAGAAACTTAATTAAGAGTCTGCTGTTTATTTTCTGAGTATAAACTATGTGTTCCTTCTTTCTCTTTCCCTTTCATTCTTGCAATTTTCTGTAAGGTTGAAAGTGTTTCAAAATTTAAAATAAATGAACTATTAGTTTTGAAAAAAATAGAACAAATTTGCCACGTTTAATTTTTATTTTGTCTGCAATTAAAAGAAACAGGAGAAGAAAAATGTGGGAGTTAGTTAATTTTAAATTCTTTCTACTTTTGTATCTGTTTGAAATTTTTATCACATAACTTTTTAAGATGCAGGAACATATTTTATGTTTTCTTAAAATTTTTTTCTACATGACCTAAATAATCAAAGTTTCAAACTTAGAATACAGAAAATACAGCAACCCAGAATGACTATTTTCCAAAATCATTGAAATGCCTTAAATTTATGTATCCATAAGATTGTTTAAACACATTCGTATCCACAAACAACATGTTCAATAACATTTCAAGAATAATACATGGAACTTCCATAAACACATCACCCAGAGACTTCCAGCTGTTCCAACAAAGTTTTGTTTTGTTTTAGAGCAAAAGGATCCAAACCAGGATCACCATTTGCACTCACTGGGTATGTCTTTCTAATTTCCTCCAAACTAGAATATTTCCTCAGCTTCTCTTGGATTTAATGACCCCAACATTTTTAGTATAAAGCAATAACTGTAGAATATCTCTCCACGTGCATTTAAGGAGTGTTCCTCATGCTTAGATTCAGGATATGCATTGTTGACCAAATTATTGCAAGAACAATACTGCATTCTTCTCATTTCATTCTATGAGGTTACTGTGGACCCATCATTGGTGATGTTAACTTGGATTACTTGATTAAGATGGTGTCTGCCAGATTTCTCCATTAAAGTGACTTGTTCCCCCACCCCACTCTCATCATAATTAATACATGCTTTGTGGCAAGATATTTTGAGACTACATAAAATCTCATTTTTCATCTCACTTTCACCCACTAGTTTTAGCATCCATTGATACTTCTCATATTACTTAACTATTAATATGATGGTTGCCAAGTGAGATTTTTCTGATTTAATCTTTTATTCAACACTTACTGTTGGTGTTCTATGGCAAAGACGAGAGATTTACTTCCCTCTGTTTATTTATTCTTTTGTTTATTATGTCAGTATTGACCCATATATCTATTTTATTTAATAGGTAATAATCCCTTATTAGTAGTAGTTTTATGCTCCAAGTGACCTAGATTCAATAGGTGGAAGCCCTATGAAACCAGCTTCTATGTTCTTTTAATATGTCCCCATCATTTTATAAGTAATTCTTTACTTTTCTTAAAAATTATTTCAGGTGCAAATTATTCTTTCCTTGCCTTGGTCCTAGAAACGACCATTTTCTCAAGGTACTTAGAAACCAAGGTCTGAGTTCCAGTCTTGCTGATTGTTGCCCCCAGGTGCACTCAGAAGACAGAAGAATGGAAGGAGGGGAAGGGAGCCAGTATTCAAAAGAGGGAAGAAGAGAGGCTCTCCTTTTTTTGAATGTATATTAAAGTGTATGGTCCATATCATGCGATTTCATCCTTATATATATATTGCAGAACGTATTTCTAGAAAACATGAACATAGGAATGTTTTCATAATAAAAATAATGGCATTTTATTTACAAAATTTATATATATAAACATACACGTTTCATATAATACCTGGTATATAATAAAATATCATCGATTGACTCAAAAATGTGTTTTTGAAGCTGGTGTATTCAGATCAGTCTCTATTAAAATGTCTAAGTTTTACATTGCGTTGTATTTCTTAAGTCTCTTTTGAATTCGAAGTTCTTCTCCATTTTTTTTTTATTTCACTGACTCCAAATAATCAGCATTCGTTGTCCTTGACTGAAAAGGTCTTAACCTTTCTCTCAGCTTACCTAAACTTTAGACACTTTTCTTCCTGAGTCTATAGGCCTTTGACCTCCCTTTTCTTAGAACATTTACTTTAGAAAAACTACAATTGTAAATTATTTCTCTGCCTCTTTGAGATATAAATCTCCCAGCCTCTTGCCAGTTTTACAACCTAGTAATGTCTTGCTAAGGACCTGGGAGTCATTCCTTTGAAATGTCATTACCAAGGAATATAGTGCTTCTATCTCGGGTCTCAGTGGGAGAGTGGGAGCCAATTACACCAATTAGCAGACGTTTACGGCCTAATCACATTGACCAACTTCTCTCTGTGAGATTCTGCAGTAATTTTTCACTAGTTCACCCTAGTGCTGAAAACCGTCCTGCCTTTTGTTTCAGCAGAATTGAGTTCAATCTCTCCCCTGTTGCAATAGTCTTGAATAAAGTCTTCCTTCCCTGCTTAACTTGTACAGTGCATTTTTTCTTTCCCATTAGGTAGCTGAACTTTCCTCTGGAATCATCTGTTTGATTCTTTGTCATATAGTTTATATTTATTCCCTGTTGGTATGGACTTAACATTTATGTTACCTCAAAATTTATATATTGAAACCCTAACCCCTAATGTGATGGTATTTGGAGGCAGAGCCCTTGAGAAGTAATTAGGTTTAGATGAGGTTACGAGGGTGGAGCCCACATGATTGAATTAGTGTCCTTATAAGAAGAGGAACAGAGCATAGTGTCCTCTCTCTCCGCCAAGTGAGGACATAGCAAGATGGTGGATGTTTGCAAACCAAGATGTAGGTCCTCCACGGAACCCGATTGTGCTGTCACTCTAATCTCAGATTTACAGCCTCCCAAATTGTGAGAAATAAGTTTCTATTGTTTAAGCCACCCAGTCATTTGTTACAGCAGCCCGAATTCACTAAGACACCTATGTTTTCAGTACACTGGAAATTAGCCATAAATCCTTGATTAAATTTAGGTTCAGTTTATTAGAAAGTATATTTCATATATGTTATCATATGCTTATCAATATAGGGGGAACACATTATGGACCGAATTTTTGTCCCCCCCAAAATTCACATGTTGAAGTCATAATCCCCAATGTGACTGTATTTGGAGACAGGGTCTTTAAAGAGATAAAGTTAAATGATGTCATAAGGGTAAGGCCACAATCTGATAAGATTGGCATCCTTATGAGAGGAAGAGACACCAGAAATGCACACGCAGAGAGAATGGGCCACATGAGAACACAGCAAGGCAGTAGCTGTCTGCAAGCAAGGAGCAGGGTCTCAGGAGAAACCAAACCTGCTGACAACTTCATTTTGGACTTCCAGCCTCCAGAACTGTGAAAAAATAAATTTCTGTTATTTAAGCCGCATAATCTGTGGTGTTTTGTTAAGAGAGGTCTAGCTGACTAATACAGCACATAACAGCATGTTAGTAATGACACATTTTGATGTGGATTAAGGCTGCCCCAGGTAGGGAAGCCCAAGGTGACCTGGCCTATATGCCGATCGATATGACCAGATTCGTATCCAAAGTTATACGACCGCACAATAACCAGACCCCATCTGCACTGAAATCATTTAATGACTTTTTACATCATCTTTTCTTTTTCCAGTAAAAGTCAGTCATGTACCCATGCCTTATAAATTATCCCTAACCCTCAACTCAGAGCAGCAGCAGCAGCTCTGACTACCCATGGGTCCTGTCCCCATGCTATTCCACACTATTCTCTAAATAAAAGAGCACTACTGCCAGATCTTGAGAGTCCAAGAAATCTTTCTTTCGACTCTTTGGATCGCCGTCCCCACATCACGTTTGATTACCATATTCATATAGTGACAGCCTGACGCTTCCATTCTTGAGGAAAAAATCATTGAATGCCGTCATTCTCAATTAGAATCACCCAGAGAGGTTTTCAATCACCTGGTGCCCAAGTGGCAGCCAGGACAAATTTAGTCAGAAACTCTGGGTTTAGCATCTAGGCATAAGTATTTTTCCCCAACTTAATTGATTTATAAATCTCATACCAAAATATTCATAGATTTAAAGTGCATTGTTTGATGCATACAAACAGGGACCTAGTTAAGATATAGACCATTTCCATCACCCAAGGGAGTTTCATCTTGCCCCTGTGCAGGATGGGTCCTGGTGATCTGGACAACTGCTAAAAATTTTGTATAAATATAGCACCTTGAAGATCCTAAGAGAGTTACGAAGAGCTAAAGTGTTGTAATATAAAGCTACAAGAGTACACTAACAGCCCCAGAGACTGTGGACAGGTGGAATAGGGTTTCTCACCAGCATACCAATGTGAAATAGACATGCATATTATGTTAAGTATTTTGTTTCCTTCTTCCTTCCTTCCCTCTCTCGCACCCTCCTGACTTCCTTAGTTTTTTTTCTGAGCTCGCTCAGTCAGGATACCAGCTATTTCATTTTATTACTATTTTCACTTATGTTTATCCTAATTTTTTTCTGTCAGTTTACTGATTTTAATAGACATTTTAGCTGGAAAACAAACTAGAAGCTAATAAGATACTTTTGAAAGCCAAATATCTATCCTACGAATAAATTCCATGATATATAGTGTGCGACATTACGATATAGTTTTTGTCTGCCTAAATACAGTGTTCTGTGTGGGGAATACCCTATTTTGCTAAGTTTTGTATAATTGTAGAATTACTCCGTATTATAATCAGGGCTTTTAGAATCCTGACACTCTGACCAATCCTGCATTTCTCTCTGCTGTCAGGAACCCTACATCTGTTAGCAGCGAACTCTGCTCTGTCATTAACCTCTTCTCTGAATGTTCTCCTAGTTTCTGGCTTCTATTAACAGCTGCTGCTGAGGACATCACCTGGTTGTAGTTGTTTTTACTCTTCAAGAGGAGGCTGTTTTTACTGTTATTTCATCTCAGGGCCAGAAGGAGGAGAGTTGGTGCTGTGGACCAGATGTTTTCTCTGTGGCTCAGCAGTGCTTCCAAACGCTCTCTCTGCTCTGCTATAACGCATAGACCTCTGAGCCACTCCTCTGCGACATCTCATTCTCCTCACTTCAACTTAGGGTCCACATGCCCTAATTCGTTTAGTAATACCTGTGATATCACAGATTATTATTTATGAATGTCCTGGACCACAACCTTCCATCCTTCCTTCTCACTACTGAAAAATCATCTGCCACCATCTATACCATTTAAATACCCATTGCACTGACCTCTCTACATATTCTCTCCTTCCCAGATTTGATTCTATGTTTTGTTTATTATAATTAAACTATTTCAGATCTCATCAAATGACTAGCCCCTGTCTTTTACCACCATACTTACGTGGTGAACCCCAATCACAGTTGAAGTCAACTAGCCCCTAAAAAAAGAAAATCACACAGTCTCACTGGTTTAACTTTAAAGAAATGATAACATACCTCAAATAATTAATCAATACTGCCTGCTGATCTTACTCTGCGCCCTTAAGAAGGTCACTTTCTTACTATGTGTAACATTATTTTATCCTTTCTCCTTTATGTTCATCACAACTCTACCCCGACCCTCAACTGATGCCTTTGCATTCTACCTGATTGAAAAACTAACAGCTCCTAACATGCAGGCTAGGATAATAGGAGCAAATTAGGACTGTCCCAAGCAAACCTGGATACACTTGACTTTTCTGAGGTGTTCTCTAAAAAACTAATTAATATGAGAGTTTTTTTTTTGCTGTACTGGGACTTCATTAAAAATAAAATTGTTTTACAAATTTTTTTCTAAGTTTTACAAATTTTTTTCTAATAGATAGTATCCTATATTAGTGAGACTGGATTCTCACCAATGGCTTGAGATAGGTAGGTGGTTTGATAATGTGGCAGAGAGAATAGAAAGGGCCTTAGCTCGGGAGTCAAGAAGTGTTATATACTCAGATCTGCTAGTAACTTACTAATAGGCATTCATTATATATAAAAATCCCAAAGATCTCAAAGCGGAAGGAAAGCATGAGTAATAACATATGTAAAGCCTGTAATATAATTACGGTTTTAGAGAACTTTGTATATTTATCCTCAGCTAAAAATTTTGTAATCCATAATTTAAGATAAAAAGGGCATTATTATGTAAAAAGATAGAAATTTTGTCACTCTGTACAGTATCAGAGATAAGTGTTCTTCAATAAATTTAGTTTCAATAAAATTGTTTCATTGTGTTCTTAATTATGGTATACTCATAATTAACTTTTACAATAACCCTAGGGAGTGTTGCTCATAATCTGAGTGTGCTAGAACTTTTCTTAAAAATTTCGGGGATGTTTTATATTAGACAAAACATCCCTTTAGAGTATCATAAATTTAGAAACATAGCCCTTTACCCAAATGCTGTAAATCCACACATTTTCTTTGGAGTTTTTGAGCTTTGTAAATCAAATCTAATCCCCAATGCATAATATATGCTGTCAGCTACTACTCGCTATTAATAATAACATGTGGCTTTCCTCTTAAAACAAGTCTAAGACATTATATTACATTTGAACACAGCATTTACAGGTCTCTGAAGCTAAATGGGGATGGTGATAGTAAATGAGTTAAAAGAAACTTAAAATCCAGAAAAAGACAACAATTAGAAACATACTAGAAAGTAGACTTATTTCTGAGATAGTGCTAATCAAAGTCATTAACACTGTAACCACATTTAGCTGAAAATTGTCCCTGAGTGGCTGAAGCAGTGACTAAAAACCTATATACCTACTCAGGTGAGGTTATGAGACCCAATCTTTTATTATGCATCAAAGGTTTTATTTTGAATTATCCAACAAACGTAATATCCACCCTTCAAAGTTTACTGTCTCAGAAAAACTAAAATCAAATATGAATCATTAATCTTCATGATTTACTATTGTGCTTTGTGGCATACACTTGATAGTATACTTTAAGAACTTTTGTCAAAATTGTTACATCTATACAAAGTTTACTTTGATTATGGTATTTTTTGTGCAATTCAAACTTCATCACTCAGATTACACTACACGCATATACACACACTCACATAAACAAATATATATCTTGTAAATAATCATAAATTTATAAATCTCTGTATCTCTATTGCTTCATTTAACGTTTATTTGCTTTTCCCTCTGTATTAATTTCTCATTTCTGCCTTAACAAATTGCCTTACATTTGGTGCTTTGAAAACACAAAAATATATTATCTTACAGTTTTGGAGGTCAGAATTCTGGAATGAATCTCATTGGGCTAAAATCAAAGTATTGGAAGGACTGAATTCCTTCTGAAGGTTTGGGGAGAGAAAATGTTTCCTTGTCTTTTCCTCCTTCTAGAGATTGCTCACATTCCTTGGCTTATGGTCACATTCCATCTTGAAAACCAGCAATGGCTGAGAGAGTCTTTCTCACATTATACCACTTGGACACTGTCTCTTCTGCCTCCCTCTTCCATATTTTAATGAGCTTTATGATTACATTTGACCCATCTGGATAATCCTGGATAATCTCCTTATCTTAAATCCACTTCTTAAATTAGCCACCTTAGCTCTATCCACAATCTTAATTCCTCCTTACCTGGTGATGTACTCACAGGTTCCATGGATTAAGATGCGGAAATCCTTACAAAGCCATTATTCTACCTACCACATCCTTCCACCTCTAAAACATGCATTTTGGAAAAATTGTTTTTAAAATATTAAGTGATTTTTTTTTTTTTTTTTTTTTTTTGCTCAAGGAAGATTTGCCCTGAGCTAACATCTGCTGCCAATCTTCCTCTTTTTTTTGTATGTCAGCTTCCACCATAACATGGCCACTGACAGACGAATGGTGTAGGTCCATGCCCAGGAACTGAACCTGGGTTGATGAAGCAAAGCACACTGAACTTAACCACTAGGCCACCAGGTCTGGCCCTTAACTGATTTTTTAATGAAGCCACTTCACTACTGCAGCAGGCAAACTCCAAGATGGCCCCCAATGAAATCACTACCTGGAATTCATACTCTTGTGAAATTCCCTCCCTTTGAGTGTGGGCTAGCCTAGAGAATTGATTCTAACAATAGGATACGGCAAAAGTGATGGAATGTCACTTCATGATTTTGCTGTTGTTAATGCTGTTGAGTCAGTTCTGACCCATAGTGACCCTGTGTGCAGCAGAGCAGAACCCTGTCCCACCTTTTCACGTCATCCTCTCCCCCTCCAGCACTCTATCAGACAATGCTCCACTGATATTCATAGGGTTTTCAAGGCCAAGTTTTTGCAAGTAGGTGGCCAGGTCCTTCCTAGTCTTCTTAGTTTGGAAGCTCTGCTGAAACTTGTCTACCATGGATGACCTTGCCGGTATTTGAAATGTCAGTGGCATAGCTTTCTGCATCACAGCAACAGGAAGCCACCACAGTATGACAATGGACAAAAGGGGGTGTGGTTCCCTGACCTGGAAACGAACCTGGGCCATGACAGTGAGAGCACTGAATTTTAACCACTAGACCACCAGGGCTGGCTCACTTCATGATTTGGCTACATAAATTGTGACTTTCATCTTGCTAGAAATTCTTTCTTGCTGGCTATGATAAAAACAGTGGCCATGTTGGGAAGGCCCATGTGTCAATAGCCAGCAAAGGAATGAGGCTTTCAAACTGTTCTTGGGGGACTAAATTGCTGTCAACATCCATACAAGTGACTTTGGAAGTGGATCATTCCCCAGTCAAATGTTTGGCTGACTCTAATCCTGGCCAATGACTTGATTATAATATTATGAGAGACACTAAAGCAAAAGATCCACTGACCTGGATTCTTGACCCATAGTTAATCTGAAATAATAAAGGTAGGTTATTGTAAGGCTCTAAATTTTGTAGCAATTTGTTACACAGTAATATGTATCTAGTTCAACCTCCCTTTTCATTCTCCCTAATCATGTAACAACTAGATCTTACCATTGTGGGGGATCAGAATTGGCTAACCCAAAATACATCTGTTTGGCTTGATCATTTTTAAGGACAAAAATGCTGACTTTGACTTTCCCTCTAACTGTTTAAAAGAATTTAAGATAGAAGTCCTTAGCCAGGATAGGTCATCACCATAGATAACTTGGGGTATGATAGACTGGGAAGATTCTTGCTAAGCCCATTCTTATCAAAGTTCTCTCTCTTGGGCCACATTATCTATAGATGGTCAAGCAAACATTTGTTTATCAAACATGTCCTTTTCTATCTCCATGCAAATAGCCTTTCTCCCCAAACAACTAGCCCTAACATCCTCCTTTGTCTTTAGCTAAAGATATTTAAGGTGGTGGCTTTGTCGTTTTGGCGAGTTACTCAGTTTTCCTGGGTTTCTCCCATGTACCCATGTTATTAAACTTTGTTTGATTTTTCTCTCTTATTCTGTCTTGTGTCAATTTAATTCTTAAACCAGCCAAGAGGACCCAGAAGGTAGAGGAATAGTTCTTTCTCCCCCACAGTTTGATGACTAATATGAGATAAAATTTCACTGGCTGGATGCTACCGACTTCTGGACTACTGCAGCTGAGAGATCCTGGACCCCTTACAAGAGATGAGAGGAAATAAGCGTTCTTACTATGCCAGCCTCCTGGATCTCTGCCTGTAGGGTCCAGTGGAAGCAAGAGTGGTGACTTGTTTTTCCTTGCTTAAATTTAGATTAGCAGGAGAAAAGATTGGTGAAGCTAGCTTTTTGGACTCGGTGGCTCTGGGAAATCTGGTTTGGGTACTCATTGGTTTATTGATCCTTTTTCTCCAGAGAGAGTCACTATTTTTCCTGTCTCTATCTTTTGTGCCATTTGTCATAAAAAGAAAAAAACAGAGTAAGAGCAGACATCTCTATAAGCCTGTTGTCTGTGTGGGTCCTCAGTAAACTCTGATGTGTGGCTTCATATGTGCATGAGGTGAAAGCTGTGGCTAAGGGTAATCTTGGAAGCCAAAAAGGCAGCAAAAGTTGGTGCATACAGGTCAAGCAGTTAAGAGCCATTAGGCACTCGTCACCTCAAGAAGACTCCCATGATAAGTTAAGTTGGTCACAGAACAGGGTAAAATGACACAGGTCCCTGCCAACTTCATGAAAATGTCCATGTAAGGAGGTACTCTGTAAAACACACACAATCTCCAAACCCATGGCACCTCCCTCTTAAGAATTACTTTGGATCCTAGAGACCCAAACCTTAGCTAAAACTGTTAATGTGCATATAAGATGAGGTTTTTCTTTTGTCTTGATCTATGTTTTGAGAGCTTGGTTTTGTGATCTCTTTGGTCTCTGCCATCTGGAGGATGCACATACTGGTGTGCATCTTCGTGGTCAGTTGAAAAGATGCACTTTCTCTGTCAAGCTGCGTCAGCTTTCAGGGAAGTTTGTCATAAGGGTATGCAGTTGCTTTCATAAGGGGCCTTTGTCGCGTCAACCTTCATTGTTTCTTAATGCTGGCACTAAACCATTCTTACTGCCTGTGCAAAGAAGGCCTTTGCTTTCTTAGACTATTTTTGGGAGCGAACTTTCTGGATCACGTGAGTGCTGCCTCTTTTGTATTCTCTTTTGGGGATGGCTCTTGTGTCCATGGTTAAGCCATCAAAGGCTTATTGATTTGAGTCGCTATTAAGATCCTATTCATCAATGGCCAAACAATGGATCGTTTAAATTGGGAAAACCTCTAAATTGAAAAAGTTTTCAGAAAACTCTCATCATGATTGTTTCATTTGTAATTTGGTCTTTTCATAGGTACTATGAAAAGACCAAATTACAAAGAAAATACAAAGAAATAATGACTAGTTTTAAAATATTAATCAAATTTGGGGTCTCAGCTTCCTCTCATGGTCTTATAGATGGTAATGAAAGCATTAAGTTAATTAACAAAAAACTAAGAAGTCCAGGGCAAAGTCAAGGAACTCTTCTGCACAAGGAGAAAATTTTAAAAAGCTTTTTTTTTTTTTTTAAATAAGGTAAATAAGACAAATATTAAAACGGGGGAAATAAAGAGTAATCAAAAAGGGAGGAGTCATGAGACTCATCCCAGCAGGATGAAAATCTTAAGATGGTTATAAAAAGAAAACGGAATAAACAAAGCAGACATTAATGGGGTTAAAGCAAAGGTTTTGATACAGCACCGCCTAAGGTTGGCTGGGCCAAAGGGACCTCCTACTGGTCCTTCCAACATTAAAGGCTCCCAAACAAGTCTGCTCTATTTACGCTAGTTTGAAAAATTTAAAAAGCCAGAAGGCAAAGATCACACACAGAAAACCCCTGCTCTTGGGGCAACAGGCCACCTAATCAAGTTAAAGATTGACAAAAGTGCTAGGGTCCCTTGGCTTGATCCTGGAGACTCAAGCCTTTTGAACAGAATGGCTAAGATAACCAGGAGACAAAGAGAATCTTCCAAGACTCCTTGACGCAGGAACCCCACAAGCTGTGGTACTAAAACCCTATAGGTAGGATGCTGACTCAGGCTACAATTAGATTGGAAAAAAAAAACAAAAGAAAAGCATAAAGGTTAATAGGATTATAAAGGTTGGAATGTTTGAGCTCATATTATATAAAGAGGTTATATCAACTTTGCTTGACTGTTTTATTGCTTTTTTTTGTTCTTTTGAAAATGGATATTATATCTCGCTGGGAATACTTCCCCTAGCCACTATTATGAGACAGAGATTTGTTGATGAAGTCCTAATAGAAGCTACGATTAGAGGTACGAGTTGATGGAAATTGGATGAAATTTTGTAGGAAAGTTGATATATTTATGGGCTTTTTGTGAGGTGATTGCATCTCTTTCTGCCTGACTGTATTATAGATTGTATTGTGGGGATAGACATTGTGTCTCACTGGAGAATGTTTTCCCTGTCTGATTGTAAGATAGCGTATAAATCTGCCCTTCAGACAATGTCAATTAAACATACTAAAGGGAAATCCATAGGACTGCTAAAGTCCACACAGTATGAGACAAAAACTAGGAGCTGACATCAGGTGCTAATAAAAACGATAATGAAAGCTTCCACCTCAAGGTAAATTGGTCTAGGGCTAAATTTTACACTTAGAAAGAGGGCCTTTGTTAAACACTTTGTGCAGACTTTTAAAGATGTGGTACCTTGTCCTAAAGTTTTAAAACAATAGCTGTGGAGTCTTTGTGTATGTATGTCTTTATGTATGTTACTTATATGTGATATTTTACCTCTGGATGGTATAATTTCTAAAAAACCCTCTATTTAAATGGCTTAAGGTAAGCGCTTATATAAAGTATTCCTAAATGTAGTAGAAATTAACCCAAATGTTTTGCAAGTTAGCACCATATAAAATAATCTTTGGTAAACAAAAGCTTTTTTAAGGTTATTGGTTTGAATAAAATAGACCTGTCCTCAAAGTTATCAACACTGGATATGATGAGGACATGCAGCCTCAGTTTACTAGTCAAATAAGCTCATGTTATATCTGTTACAAATTTGCCAGCAAAATAATAATTTAAAATGATAAACTAATTTTGTCTATTGCCTCAAGACATTTTTGTCAGTAATGTAAACATTATTGTTGGGATCAAATGATTTAGATGAAAGTGAGATGAGTTTATAGATAAACTTTTAGCAATAATGATATTTTATGGCATATGTATTTAAACTAACTTCCAAAATCTCCTTGGTAACTTGAAACTTTGAAGTTTTACTTGGTTAAATTAAATAACAAAAAATTCATTGAGTATCTAGATCATTTCCAAACAAGACAAAATATTAGATATTAATTACTAAATATAGATTTATCAACTTTTAGCCTTTTATTACAGAGAAACTAAAAGATGTTTGGGCTTATTAGTAAACAGGTCTTCTGTTTTATTAAAAAGATTGTACTATGAAGTAGGATATTTCTAGATATTATAAAATTTATAAATTTGCCAAACCACAGAATGCTAATGTAAAAGTTCATAATTGCTTCCTTCTTAGTTTGTACTTAAAAAGTAAGACCTCCAAGGGTTAAAAATTAATATATGTGATTAAACCTACTAAAAATTAATAAGGAAAACACCTTAATATTCAAGAAAATTAAGATCTATGTTTTCAGTAAAAGAACAAAGGTATAAAACACAGAAATATTTTTGGTTGTTAAAAAGGTTATAAAAGGTTTCATTGATCCTTTCTACCACCTTTTTTGTTTCAATAGCATTTATTTCAGCTCTGATTTTCAGTATTACTCTCATTCTGCTGACTTTGGACTTTGTTTCTACTTTTTATAATTCAGTTAGTTGTAGTTTGAGATTGCTTATTTGGGATTTTTCTTGTTTGTTAAGGTGAGCCTGTATTGTGATGAATTTCCCTCTTAATACAACTTTTTCTGCATCTCATGTGAGTTGGTAGTGTGTTTTCATTTTCATCTCCAGATATTTTTTGATTTCTCTTTTAATTTCTTCAATGATCCATTGCTTGTTCAATAGAATGTTGTTTAGTCTCCACATCTTTGTCCCTTTCTCAGCTTTTCTCTTGTAATTAATTTCTAGCTTTATAGCATTGTGATTGGAAAAGATGCTTGTTATTATTTCAATCTTCTTAAATTTATTGAGGCCTGCCTTGTTTCCCAATGTATGGTCTATCCTTGACAATGTTCCATATGCAATTGAGAAGAATGTGTATTCTACTGTTGTGGGATGGAGTATTCTATATACGCCTATCAAGTCCAACTGGTCTAGCTTTTCATTTAATTCTACTGTTTCCTTGTTGATTTTCTGTCTGGATTATCTATCCATTGATGTGAGTGGAGTGTTGAGGTTCCCTACTATTATTATGTTATCATTAATATCTTCTTTTAGGTTTGTTAATAGTTGCTTTATGTACTTTGGTGTGCTGGGTGCATAGGCATTTATAAGTGTTATTTCTTCTTAATGGAATGTCCCTTTGATCATTATATCTTTGTCTCTCTTTACTTGCCTTATCTTGAGGTCTACTTTGTCTAAGTATTGCAACACCTGCTTTCCTTTGTTTGCCATTAGCTTGGTGTATCATCTTCCATCCTTTCACTCTGAGCCTGCGTTTGTCATTGGAACTGAGATGTGTTTCCTGGAGGCAGCATACTGTTGGGTCTTGTTCTTTAATCCATCTTGCCACTCTGTGTCTTTTTATTGGAGAATTCAAGCCATTTATGCTTAGGATGATTATTGATATAGGCAGGCTTAATGCTGCCATTCCAGTTCTCCTGCATTTCCTTTGTTTCTCATCCTGTGTATTTGGTATACCAGTTGCATTTTGTAGTTTTTGATGATGTGTTTCCTTGTTTTCTCCTTATTTATCATTTGTGCCTCTGTTTGGCTTTTTTGTTTAGTGGTTACCATGAGGTTTATATTCAAAATCTCATGGATAAGATAGTCCACTTTCTGATGTTCTCTTATTTCCTTAGACTAAACAGATTCAGTCCCTTTCCTCTTCCTCTCCTAAGTTGTTTTTCTCACATCTTATTCCATCTCGTGTTGTGAGTTTGTGGTTAAAATGACAAGATTATCTTTGATTTTGGTGTTTTCCTTCCCTTTATCTTTAATGCTAGACTTGAATATTTGCTAACCTCTTCTGATTCTGTCTACCCATTTATCTCCTTACTCTGTGCTTTGTAACCCCTTTCTCCCTTTTTTTCTCTCAGGTATGAGGGTGTTCTTGAGGATTACTTATAGGGTGGTGTCTCATTGCTATGAACTCTCTTACCTTTTGTTTTGGAAAGTTTTTATTCCTCCATCCTAGCTGAAGGATATTTTTGCTGGATAGAATATTCTTGGCTGAAAGGTTTTGTCCTTCAAAGATTTGAATATGTCATTCCAGTCTCTCCTAGATATAAAGTTTCTGCAGAGAAATCCACTGAAAGCTCAATAGGGTTCCTTTGTAGGTTATTTTCTTCTGCCCTGCTGCTCTTAGTATTCTTTCTTTGTCATTCACTTTTGCCAGTTTCACTACTATATGCCTTGCCGAAGTTCTTTTTACACTGACAAATTTAGGAAATCTGATAGCCTCTTCCACATGGATTTTGATATCCATCCCTAGGCTTGGGAAGTTCTCTACTATTATTTCTTTGAACAAGCTTTCTGCTCCATTCTTCTCTTCTCCTTCTTGAATACCTATAATTCTTATGTTGCATTTCCTAATTGAGTTGGATATTTCTTGGAGACTTTCTTCATTTCTTTTTAGTGTTAGTTCTCTCTCCTTCTCTATCTGGAGCATCTCAACAAGTCTATCTTTGATTATGCTGTTACACTCCTCTATGATATCCACTCAAGCATTTAGGGAATCCATGTTTTATTTTATTTCTTCCATTATGCCTTTCAGCCCTAATATTTCTGATTGATTATTCTTTATAGTTTCAATCTCTTTTGTGACGTAGCTCCTGAACTCATTGAATTGTTTCTCCACATTCTCTTTTAACTCTGACTTAAAACCTAGGTATTTTGAATTCTTTGTCATTTAGATTACATATTTCTGTATCCTCAAGAGTGATTTCTGGGTACTTGTCATTTTCTCTCTGGTCTGCAGGTTTAATATAATGTTTGATATTGCTAGAGAGTGTGACTCTGTTTTCACGCATCCTGGTATTATTTGGTCATAGTTACCACCTAACACCACTGGCTGGGGGTCAAGAGCCACGTATTCTGTGCCCTCTGCTTCCAGCAAGATCCCAGGCACTGGAACCGGTTCTGGGTGGGTGGGGAGGGGCATTTTCTCCTGTATGCTTTCAGGGTTTTCTCACTCTTCTCTCACTATCAGCTCTCCTGGGGTGTTGGCTTGATGAGGTCACCCCCATGAAAGCTTTCACCCTGGTAGAGGGCTTCCCTCTTGGCTAAGGGCCCTCAGAGATGCTTGCTGTTCCTGTGAATGAACATCCCTTCCCACGTCCCTTCCCTCTTGGAGCCCTCCAGCAGTCCCAAATTGCAGTCTTTAGGGGAGGGAGCAAAGTTTTCTTTTACCCTGTTCCACCTCCTCCAAGGGGGGCTCCAACCTCTGCACCTTCTGTCATATGGCTGCATGGGTCTCTCAGACATTTTTGTGTTGTATTTGGATGTCCTCTGTTGGAATATGTCTTTTTCATTGTATGGTGGAGGGGAGAGATTACTGGGAAAGCTCACTCCACCATGATGCTGATATCCGTAAAGGTTTGTAAAAGAAAAACCTTTGAGTTATGTGCATGGTCAAGTTGTCTAAGATTAAAAGGAATTTAACTAAGTAAATGAGCTTGAATATCAAAAGTAAGCTGGTGCAAAATTAGAATTTGGTTTTTCCCCCTCTCTTAAAAAGATAATTTTCTTAAACTTCCAGTCTGCTCTTGATAAAGAGACTATGAAAGGTTTTTACTTTGAGTAGTCAACCATAAGGGCAGAGGTTTTATGCTTTATCAAAATAAATTTCCTATATTGTTTTTATCAGGTCTTTAATCACAAATGCTAAGGTTTTTCTTACAGCTACTTAATTTTCTACATTCACCTGAAAATCTTTGTCATTTTGATTAAATGGATAACTAAGCATTGTTTCATAGAAACCTATGATACTTTGTGGGAAAATGTTGTTAATATAAATGTTTTAAAAATTATATAACATTCTTAAAATTCTTATCTATTCTGGTTGTCAGTTATAATTCTAGTTATTATCGTAAAGTGTTCCATGTCACATAAATAGCCAAGTTTCTTCATCAATTGCCATTTTTAAGTCTTTTGTCATTTACAGATAGTTATTGTTTTACTCATATTTTGCAAATGTTTCATCTTCAGAGAGATTCATGGAAAGGTCTCTGACACTTAGTGTAGAATACCCTGTTCTGATAACTTTCAGATCATAAAAGTGAACTGGGTAAGAAATTATAGAACTCTAATAGAAAAGCTGATGACTTCATGAAATTGCTAACAGCAGATCAAGATAAAGATCAAGAGTTGATTACATGGGAGTAAATGAATTGATGTAGATGACTATAATTTTTATGACTTTTGTTTGAAATATTGCTGATTTTTGTGATGTTTTAGTTTTTTCAGATTTAAGAAAACCTTTTCTCTTTTCTCTTAAGCTAACTATGACTTATAGCAATTTGGTAAATTACACCATTGTGAGTAGAATTGAAATATTTATTTTCTTTTCTCCCTATCTTATCCCTCCAGAATTTGGAAACTCTTAGTGAGTGAATAGTCTTATTTTCACAGCAAGATAGTTATGCGCATAAGCTCAATAAGAATCTATTCTCCTTATAACAGGACACAATTGGAAATACTGGTTATATTACCAAGGCTTCGACTGGAATGTCATATTTGAGACAGATGTGAAGACTCAGACATGACCAGACAACTAAGAAACAAAAATTGACTTTACGAAATAAAGCCACTTGGAAATTTTGGCCTGGTATCTTACTTACAGGGTTCCCATAAACCTTACTAGGTGAGTAAATAAGGTCACTTCCCTGGCAAGTGCAAAGAACCTCACAATATTTTGGGGACCTTGAGAAGAGAAGAATTCACCCAACTCTAGGTATTACAGGCAGAGTCTAATGACAAGTTCTTGGCTTTCCTGGCCTCAGAGACCTTTAAAGTTGAATCTGAGATTCCTTATAAAAAATTCAGCAAAGCAGATTTGATTTTTAATGATTGGCACCTGAGCTAACAACTGTTGTTAATCTTTTTTTTCTACTTTTTCTCCCCACTCCCCCCAGTAAATAGTTATATATTTTAGTTGTGGGTCCTTCTAGTTGTGGCATGTGGGACACTGCCTCAATGTGGCCTGATGAGCAGTGCCATGTCCCCACACAGGATCTGAACCAGCAAAACCCTGGGCTGCCAAAGCAGAGTCTGAGAACTTCACCACTCAACCAGGGGGCTGGCCCCAGAAAAGTAGATTTAAAAGAGTCTACATAATCAATTGCTGTCCTTCCTGTATTTATGTAAATAATTGGGCCAAGTTTATCGAAACTGGATATTTTACAAATGAATTAGTCTTAATTTGGCTATCATTGGTAAAAATGAGGGTGATTTTAGAGAGGAAAATTATGTTTCAGTAGAAACTATAATACACACTTGTGGATATCATATTCTAATTCTGTTAATTGTCCTTGAGGTTTTTGTTTTCTCCTATAAACTGGACTGAGTCTTGAAGTCTTCCTCTCCTGAAATATCTGCCTACAAATCCCTAAACTAACGTTTTCAATTTTTTCCCTCCTTTACATTTGGAATCATTGAGAACTGAAAGCATCTTTTTTCCTGAAGCCCTGCAAAGTGAAGCTGGACTACTTTATATAAACTTAAGAAAGATCACAATAGCATGCCTGTTGCTATCTAAGTCACTCAAAAGACACCTTAACACCCAATGACATCATCAGAGACATTTCAAACTGCAAAAGATGCTTTGACCCTGACATCTAGAAACCTTGACTGGCTGTCCCCTGGGCTCAGAAACTGGTGTATAATTTCCTCCAACCATTAACCTTGTTTTTTTCTTTTGTTTCTATACAAATGCTTCTTATTAAATACTTCATTCCTTGATTACACAATATAGGCCTAGCTTTGGGAGGCCACCTTCCTCAGAGCCTCCTGAAATAAATTTAACTGGACTGACCTATTGTCATGACTAAGAGATGTGTTCAGTGAGATGGAACAATTTTCCGCCTCAGCTTCTGGACTGCGAAACTTCTAAAAGTTTCAAAGGTGATACTCTGGGGGATCAGAATTGGCCACCCCCAAATGTGTCTCTTTGGCTTGATTATTTTTAAGGACATAAGACTCTGAAAGAAACTTTGACCTTCCTTCTAACTGCCTAAAAGAATTTAAGATAGATGGCCTGTCCCCAGGACAGGCCATCAGTATAGATAACTCTGGGTATAATAATCTGGGAGGATCCTTGCTAAGCCAATTCTTGTCAAAGTTCTCTCTCTCAACACTCTGTCTATAGATGACCCAGAAAACATTTGTTTATCAAACATTTGCTTTTACATCTGTGTGAAGGCCCAAACCACTACCCCCAACATGCTCCTTTGTCTTTAGCTAAAGATGGTATTTAAGGTAATGGCTATGGCATTTTGGAGAGTTACTCAGTTTTCATGGGTTTCTCCTATGTACACATGTTATTAAACTTTGCTTGGTTTTCTCCTCTTTTTCTGTCTCATGTCAATTTAATTCTTAAACCAGCCAGAAGGACCCAGAGGGTAGAGGAATAGTTTTTCCTCCTCTACACCATGTTGCATGATTCAGGGAAAGAATGCAATGCCATAAAGCAGAGGTAAAAAACAGTTTCATCTTGACTTGAATTTTAAAAGCTTTGGTCACCAAGGAGTCAAAAATGACTCGTCAAAATATTTGGGAGAAAGGTGATTTAGCAAAAGGTTTCCACCCACCAAATTAGTACTGGAAACTCTAGCTTGAACAAAGAAGAAACTTACCAAGAAATGGATAAGGAAATAGATTTGGTTGTCTCCCAGACAGAGGATCCTTATTCCTTCTTCTTGGACCAAGACCTTGGGAAGAGGCAACTCACAATGGTATTTGAGTGCAGAGGAGATCCATGCTGAGGTCAGGAAGGAATGTGATTTATAAGAGACTATAACTAAATGTTGGAACCAGATAGAACATTAATAATATTTCATTGTTTGCATATTCCACAAGTGGTTTATCCTCTCTACTGATGGATACTTGGCTTGTTTTCACCTTTTGGCTATTGTGAATAGTACTGCTATGATGGGCTGGGTCAGAAAGGAAGAGTAATGCCCTGAGGCTGCTCTTCAGGTGAAAAACCAGAGGAACAGGGAGTTGTGGTCTCCTGTGATTAGTTTCAGACACCTTACAACTGCCAGAAGGAACAACTGGCCCCAAAGGTAATGGAATGGCCTGTTTGAGCTGCTTTGGCCTTGGACCTCAGCGTAGGTCTGATTCAGGAGAAAGATTCTGTGCCAGAAGCCTGCTTTACTGCCCAGCACTTCACTTCCTGAAAGGCTTGGGATTTGCTGTCCATGCATGTGCAGTTCATGCCCCTTTGCTGGCCTCAGGCAGTCCCTCCACCACACAGCCATTGAGACAGAGCCATTCCCCATACCGGATGTCTGGGGCATGGCTTCACTGCACTGTGACTCTGGGGTGAGGAAATGGGGCCATGAGTTGTGCAAGAGCATTGCGGTTTGCATGATAGGTGATGTGAGCCAGATTCCTTACAGATGAATCTGGGATGAGAGGCATCAGGGTCACAGAAGTGTCTCTCTTCCCAAGACTTCCCTGCCAACCCCAAGAGCTCCCAAAATCCTGTGACATCAGGCTTCCTCTGGAAACAGTGGTCAGGGCTGTTGTGTCTCTGCCCTGATTCCAACATTCTCTGACCATCCCTGATGCTCAATGTATTCAGGTTCATCCTCTCTGGGTCCTCCATCACGATCTGCACTTACTGCCCCTCACACTCCCAAAGGCACATATTGCACACTCTGGGCTCCAGCTATCCTTCATTTGCCTTCCTGGGAAACCCTACACTCCACCCACCTGGACCAATCCTCAGCCAGAACCCACAGGTGCTGACCATGGTGTCCAAAAATAATTTTTTTTGATTTGTTTGAGTACCTGTTTTCAATTCTTTGGGTATATACCTCAGAGTGGAATTGCTGAGTCATATGAAAATTTTGTTTAACTTTTTGAAGAACCACCAAATTGTTTTCCACAGCAGCAGTGCCATTTTAAATTCCCATCAGCCATTTCTCCATATCCAGTTTCTCCACATCCACATTGATATTTTACATTTTTTTGATTAAATTTTTCCTAGTGGATGTGAAATGGTATCTCACTATGGCTTTGATTTGTGTTTTCTTAATGACCAATGATATTGAGCACCTTTTCATGTGCTTATTGGACCTTTGTATATCTTCTTGGAAAAATGTCTAAGTCTTTTGCTCAGTTTTTAGTTGGGTTGTTTGTCTGTATTGCCGAGTTCTCAGATTTCTTTACATATCATGGAATCCAGACCTTTTCCAGATAAATGATTTGCACATATTTTCTCCTGTAGGTTGTCTTTCACTTTCTTAATAATGGCCTTTAATCCATAAAAGTTTTTAATTTTGATGAAGTTCAATTTATCTATGTTTTTCTTTTGTTGCTTGTGGTTTTGGTGACATATCTAAGACTCCATTGCTAAATCCAAAGTCAAGAAGATTCAGCCCTATGTTTACTTCTAAGAGTTTTATCATTTTAGGTCTTACATTTAGGTCATTGATCCATTTTGGGTTGATCTTTGTATACGGTTTGAGATGGGGGTCAAAGTTCATTCTTTTGCATGTGGATATCCAGTTGTCCCAATGCCATTGTTGAAGAAACTTTTCTTTCCCATTTAATGATATGATGCACATGTCAAAATCAATTGGTCATAGATATGTGAGTTTATTTCTAGACTCTCAGTTCTATTCCATTAGTTTATATGCCCATACTTATGCCAATATTACACTATTTTGATTACTGCAGCTTTCTAGTAAATTTTGACACTGGGAAGTGTGCATCCTCCAACTTTTGTCTCCTTTTTCAATGTTGTTTTGGCTCTTCAAGGCCCCTTGTGATTAAAAATGAATTTGAGGATCAGCTTTTCCATTTCTGCAATAAAGGACCATCCAGTTTTGATAAGGATAGCAATTAATCTGTAGATTGCATTGGGTAGTATTGCCATCTTAGCAATAGTAAGTCTTGCAATACACTAACATGGGATGTCTTTCCATTTATTTATGTCTTCTATAATTTTTTTCATTGATGTTTGTAGTTTTCAGTGTAAAGTCTTTTACCTCGTTGGTTATATTTACTCCTAAGTATTTTATTCTTCTTGATGCTATTGTAAATAGAATTGCTTTCTTAATTTCTTTCTCGGGTTGCTCATTGTTGGTGTATAGAAACAACTGATTTTTGTGTACTGACCTTGTACCCTGAAACTTTGATGAATTTATTTATTAGCTCTAGTGGATTATCAACTCTTGGTGAATTGTTCAGGATTTTCTATGTATAGCATCATGTGATCTGCAAAGATAGTTTTACTTCCTTCTTTCCAATTCGGATCCCTTTTATTTCTTTTTGTCACCTAGTTGCTCTAGCTAGAACTTCTGATATTATAGTGAATAGCAGTGGTGAAAGTGAGCATGCTTATACTTTTCCTAATCGTAGGGGTAAGAGTTCAGTCTTTCACCATTGAGTATATTGTTACCTGTGGGTTTTTCATAAATGCTATTTATCAAGTTAAGGAAATTCAGTTCCTTTCCTATTTTATGAGTGCTTTGTTCACTTCTTTGTTTTTGTTTGTTTATTTTTATCATGGAGAGTGTTGAGTTTTGTCAAATACTTTTTCCATGCCAACTGAGATAATCGTGTTTTGTTTTTTCTCTTCATTCTTTTATATGGTATATTACATTGATTGATTATCTTATGTTGAACCACCCTTGCGTTATTGGGATAAATCCCACTAGATCATGGTGTATAATCCTTTTAATATGCTGTTGGATTCAGTTTGTTAGGAATTTTTGCATCCATATTCATAGGGGTATTGATCTGTGTTTTTCTTTCTTGTAGTGTATTTGTCTAACTTCGGTATCAGGGTAATAATATTGGCCTCATAGAATTACTTAGGCTGTGTTCCCTCCTTTTCCATTTTTTGGAAGAGTTTGAGAAGATTTTTGTTAATTCTTTAATGTTTGAAGCCTGGTCCTGGACTATTTATTTTACTGGGGGTTGTCATTACTGATTCAATCTCTTGCTGTAGGTCTTCTTAGATTCTTTTCTTTTTCAGTCAAATTTGGTCGTTTATATGCTTTTTGGAATTTTCTATTTAATCTAGGTTATTTAATTTGTTGCCTTATAATTTTTAATAGCATTCTCTTATATTCTTTTTTATTTCTATAAGGTTGGTAGTAACATCCCCACTTTCTTTTTTCCTATTTTAGTCATCTGCCTCTTCTCTCTTTTTAGTTTGTCAGTATACCTAAAGGTTTATCAATTTTGTTCAACTTTTCAAAGAAACAAATTTTGTTTTTTTTCATTCTCTCAATTGTTTTCCCATTATTGATTTCACTTTTCATCACGCTAATATTTACTATTTTCTTTCTTCTTCTAGCTTTAGTTTTCTCTTATTTTTCTATATCCTTAATGTACAAGGCTAGGTTATTGATTTGAGATCTTTCTACTGTTTTAATATAGGCATTTACTAGTATAAAATTTTGTTTAAACATTGCCTTTGCTGCCTCTCATTTTTTTATGTTGTGTTTTCATTTTCATTCATTTCTAAATATTTTGTACTTCCCTTTGTGATTTCTTCTTGACACATTGACTATTTAAGAATTTGTTGTTTAGTTTATGCATATTTATGAATTTTCTAGTTTTCATATTGTTACTGATTTCTAGCTTCATTTAATTGTGTTTACAGAGTATTCTTATTATGATTTCAACCTTGAAAAATTTATTGAGACTTATCTTTTTGCCTAGTACATGGTCTATTCTGGAGAATATTCCATACAGGAATCCTCTTATCCATGTGGTGGTACATTTGATGGTGCTCCACAGGTCTCTCAGACTATCTTCATTTTTCTTCATTCTTTTTCCTTTCTGCTTTTCAGACTGGATAATTCCAATTGCCTTCTCTTCAAGTTTTCTGATTCTTTTTCGTATGTTCAAATCTGCTGTTTAACTGCACTAGTAAATTTTTCATTTCAGTTGTACAATTTAGCTCCAGTCTTTCTGCTTGGTTCCTTTTTAAAATTTCTCTCTTTATTGATATTCTCTATTTGTTCATACATCACTCTCTTATTTTCCTTTATCTCAGTGTCTATGGTTTCCTTCAGTTCTTTGAGTATATTCAAGACAGTTTATTTAAAATCTCTGTCTAGTAATGATTTCTGTGCTTCCTCAGGAACAGTTTTGTTAATTTATTATTTGAATGGGCCATATTTTGTTGTCTCTTTGCATATTTCACATTTTCTCTTCAAAACTTGGCATACCGAATATTTTAATGTGGTTCTGAAAATCAGATTCTTGCCTTTCTTCAGGTTTTTTTTCCCCCTTGCTTGTTGAGGCCTATAGCTCTTTGTTTGCTCATGTACTTTTCTAAACTATTTTTGGAATATCTGTATTCTTTGCATGATCTCTGAAGTCTCTGTTCCTTCTCTTACATTCAGCTAATGTTTTGACAGAGATTTCCTTGAATGTCAGGAGAGAGTGAGAAAATAATGAAAAAGTATAAAGAAAAAAGAATAATAAAATTTCTCCCAGATTTTACATATTGGCACTGTGCTAGGGCACTCCTTCAACACTCTAGCCAGGACATTTACAACTCTGCCTTATCCTTCCCATTGTGCTTCTCTAAGCCTAGAGATCAGGCAGAAGTAAAAGTTTAGAATCTTCTCAGGTCTTCTCTGAGCATGCATCTTGCCCTGGGCATGTGTGTGGCTTTCTAAATTCCCCAGAATTCACAGGGTCTTTTCAATGTCCCAATTTCCCAAAGAAACTCTCCCGAGTTTTTCCTTCAAGGCTTTAGGAGCTCCCTTGTATACCTCAAACATAATCTTTGACTCAGGTGACTGAGGGTTGTTTGTTTTCCTTACAAGTTTTTCTAAGAATGCTTTTCTACCCTGAGCGAATTCCAAGTTAGATGTAATACAGTGAAATGCTTTGTGTCAGTCCCTTAGGTAGCCCCCAGGCACATTAGAAGATACAAACACAATTCTAAGGCTATAAATTCTGCTCTGTTTCCTCTGGAACCAGGCTCTAGCTTCAAGACCATCATCAAGCTGTGGAGGAATAAGGGCAAGGGCAAATAAAAATGTCACATAGCTTACTGATCACTTTTAAGTTTCTTTTTCCTTGACTAAGCATTTGCTTGGTAGCTGGAATCCTTTGTTTTCCGGAATTCTGGCAAAGTTTGTTCTAATAGTTTTTGCTTGATTTTTTGATAATTCTGTGGAGGGATGGGCCATTGGATCTGCCTTCTCTGCATTTTCCCTGATGTCCTCTAAACCACTCAGTTTTATAAGAAGTTGTTACTCAGCCAAAGATAACTAATACAATGATTCGAACTAAAATTAAGCTTCATAACTTAGGCATATCTTACTTGTGTCTCTTCGATTCTCTCAGCACTGCCATTTTCCTTGCCTGCTTCACTTCCCTCTCCACTCCCAAGTCTGTTGTTTTCAGCTGTTGCTATGAGAATCCCTGAGTCCTGGACCATTCAGCCACTATTTCATGGACAGTTGTAGCAACTATCAAGTGACCATTTTTACGTGCCTTCTGTGAGCCCCTGTGCACCAGAGTGCAAGACCTGCAGATTTGGAGCCACCCACCAGACTGATAAATTAGACCTCAGTGTCACTAGCTCTTCCCAGCACTTCTAGACTTAGAGAAAATCCAGACCTTGGACTAAAGGAACTAGCTCAATGACACAACTTGGAAGACATAGTCTAATTACCATTAAAGTAAACTCCAGCTGAGGAAAAACAGCAGACTAGCATAACAAGAACCAAGAAAATGAATTTATTTTTCTTCCCCTCACCCAAGGACTATTCAACAAAGTAGTTGTTCATAAAGCCTCTATGAAGATGTCATTGAAGGCCAAGCAATGAGTAGTGCTTGTTAAGAAGAACAGCCAGTTCCTTATGTCTCTTCTCTGATTAGCCTCGATTCTTTCTCACCACATTTCCATTTTTCCCCTACTTCTTCTTTCCTGGGATTGTGTTCCTCCACAAAATAATAGCAAATAGGTGTTTATTTTAGGCCCTGTTTTCTACAAAACACTGAGCAAGGTGTTAAAATATAGAAATATTAGTTTTAAAAAATGAGTGCCCTACCCACCCAAGTGTGTGAGCCAAGATCCAGAACGACTATATCACTAGCTATCCCAATTCTCCCAGTGTGAATCATTAGCAATATATCTTTAGGACTTAATTAGTTCAGTTATTATCACCAGAATATAGCTAGGTGAATGTAAAGTTATTAAATTAATCTACTGAACAAATATTTATTAAATGGTAGTGATGTTCTGGGTATTATGCAAGATATCACTACATATGAATAAACCAAAAAGCCATGACTGGTGTCCTTGAGGGGTTAAAAATTACATGCATGTTACTGGCGTACATTTTGGTTTCTAACAATGTTACATTTTACACTACCTCAGGTCCAATCAGAGAGAGATCTGCCTAGTTTCTGTCACTGCTTTAGTCATAAACAATGCAAAATCTTTATACCGGTGATTTCATAATTAGGCAAGTTCATTTTGGTGAAAGTACGTGCCTATGCTGAGGAACAGAGTGACTGCAGTATGACACATACAAAGCACAGAAAGAGAATATGTGTGGGTGAGATACACACGAACAGAAGATGAAACAGTCTTGTGATATTACAGCATGTTTTAGTCATTTTGAACAACCTACTTTTCCCTGTTTACTTCTTCAGGTAGAGTCTTATTCAAGTTCTGTCTCCGGCGTGCATCTCCTCTATAGATACTTCGGTCTGATTTGAAACAGATAACTTCACTGCATATGCCATAATTTCATATTGATCTGTTTATATCTGAGATATAAATATATCTCTTTCTATATTTCTGTGTATACATAGATGGATAGATAGAAAAGGAAGGCAGCTGTGTTGGGAATTGTTTTTATATAAATTTTTTATATTAAAATTAAACTTAATTTTGTTAAAATTTCTTAATTCTTCAAGATAAATAGGAAATAGGATGAGAGCACTGGACAAGAGTTGGAGAGAGGAGTCCTCAGGCTCATGGGAGTCAGCCTCAGGAGGAGGTTCTGTGTTACCTGTGCTTGGGCTGCAGGTTGTAGAGAGCCCAAGTGAATGACAAAAATGGCAGTGTTTCTGGGAAGAACAGAAATCAGAGAGAGACAACAAACTACAGTATTTAGCCTGGAGACTTGAACCAGATTTCTGTGATCTTCTGCAAGTTACTCAACTCTCTGTGCTTTTGTTTCCTCACCTGAAAAATATGGATAATAGTAGTACTACAATCATAAAGTTGTTGTGAAGATTGTGTTATAACAAGGCTTAGAACATTGTCCATGCCCTGTAAACCTTAGCTCTTGTCGCAGTCGTCCAACCTAAACTGGTAATGCATTAAGAGCGAGATCCGAAGTATGTGAAAATAGGATAGAAAAGAAAAGACAGCAATCTTTTTAAAGGAGAGAGAGAGGGTAGATCCTTTTGTATTGTAGTGTGTAGTGGCAGCAGAATTAAAAAGGAATATGCAGCCTTAGGAAAATCAATGGATTTTCTTTGCCCATGAGAAAGACTTGTGCCCTTCATATGAACTGTCCAAACCTCTTAGCTTACAGGCATTTTTATATAATATCAGACATCCAAAGGAAACCTTTAAAAAAGTCCTTGTTTTAGACAATTATTTGCAAAATATGCAAGAGAGCCAGATAGTGGTTATTTTGTAAATCAACTTAAATAATTTGTTCATTAATTTACCAAGTACAATCTATTCAATTATTTCTGTTGATGAGATCCTCATTTTGTTCCATGACAATGACCAATGTCAAGATATAAAAAAATTCACATTTTGAAGGTTTTAAGAATGAGAAAAAAACGCAAGTTTTCAACTAGAAGTAATTAAATTGTCTCGTCTCTTAGAAAAAGTTTTGTCTTAGAGGAAAAGCTGAAATTGGCTTTATGCACTCTTTTAAAAATTAACTCAAATACTGACATTTCCACAATTAGATTGGAAGGATTAAGAGACAGAAATATGATAAATCGGCTTATCTTACAAGGCTTTCGGTGGTAACCTGACAGAGTAAACAATGGAAATATTTGCTTTGCTGTAAATACAATGTTGAAGAAATCACTACCTTTTGCATATTCCTGTTAATATTAAATCTCTTCATAGTCTGAGGGAAAAAGACTTTCATCTGCATTCATCTTTTTCTTGCTCTAAATATAAACTGTTTTTAATTAGTGTAAAAACTGAGAACTGTGCTAATTAATCAGATAAAGGAGATTACATTTGGACTATCAATCAGTTTAAATGAGGCTTCCATGAAATCATAACTCCGGCAGAGAATTTGTGGACATACTCAATAAAACCTTTTCATAGGTGTCTTCACCTTAGGAAATAAGTGTTTTGAAATAATTTTAATGCTTGTTCTTGAGGCTGACCTTAAATATTAGTTGCTGTTCGTTCAATAGGATTTGAAAGACCTGTATCTCTCTTTATCTCTTCATTTAGGAGTCTTCCCAGCCCTCTGAAAAAAAATGGAAGATTTTTATTATATATTATGTTGCAAATTGAGACAAAGGTGTTATAAAATCAGGAAAAAGAAGGCTAATTTGGATTGAGATTAGCAGAGAAAGAGGCAGTTATTTTTCTTTGCTCTGCTTTACTCTCGCTTTAGCTAGACCACAAATTTGGGTCTGTTCTGTTTAGTAAAGAATGCAAAGAGGGGAATATAATCAATGATAGAATTTACTCTGGTCATAAAATGAAAACAAACGTTTTATCAGACTCCTTCTTTATAAGTCAGTAAAGTTATACTTAATAATGCCATAAATTCTTTAAACTTGGGGAAAAAACATTGAATAAATATGGCTATGAATCAAAATGTGAAAACTTTGGGTTTAATAATCCATTAACTTAAATTTAAATTCAAGTTTGAATTCACACTGTAGGAAAATAACTTGTCCTTTTTCTTTTCTTTTTTCAACCAGGTTCCCAAATATTCCATTATGTTCTACATATATTCCACAAGGGAAGACGGTTTTCAGCCCCTAACACGTACTGGCCAGGTTCACTAGTAGATGTGGTCCTAGAATGCTCAGTATGGGTACACGGTATTCAGGTCTGCCTTAGTGAGGCTTACCTAGTTCAGCAATAGGTATCAAAGTTAAAGAAATTTTTTTTCCCCAAACTTGTTATCTCTGACTTCGGCGATTGTGTTTTGGTTTGGTCTTTCAAGTTGCAGTGATAAGATCTATCCTTGAGTCAGGGGAGGGTAAAGAGATTAAGGCTAGACTTTATTTCTCAATGTACTGGCCATTTTTCCGCAGGCTGAGAAAATGTTTACATGGGAGACCAACATTTTTGGATCAAACAATTGAACCAATTGAGACTCCTACACTGCAAATGCGGCTGGTGGATTAGTAAGAGTCTTTGGTCTCAGAAAGATCCAGATCTTATTTGCCAATTTTGAGTTAGGGGACAGTCTTACTCTGACCCCTATCCTTTATTCCTATCAAGTTTTGAAACGAATCTAAGGCAAACATGGGATTGATTGATTCTCACATGTATTACCTGTCAATAATTAACAGATAGGCCTTTTGATAGATGTGTATTTCAGCAACTAAGGCTGTGATTTCAACTGAAGCTAAGGGCTATATTTTATCACTGAACACTTTCCAAGGTCATGGAGATACACGCTCATTTAGTTTTGTAAATAATGTGAATTGCTTTATTAAAAAGAGATGGGGGGAGGAGGAAAGGGAGAAGAAAGGAGGAAGAGAAGAGGAAGCGAGGAAAAGAAAGGAAGAAAAGGAAAAATGATCTGTTGTCTCTCACCTACTCTTCACTCTGCTGGGTAGTGAGCAAGACCTAACTTTATTTAATCATTAAGATCCAATAATTTAAACCAATTTTTTAAGCACTGGAGACTCTGCTTGGATACCTCAGACTAGTACTAATATTTTAGCTTTTTTCTTCTCCATGGCTTCTCTCCTAAATGGCAACAGAGTGTATAGAGGACAGATGTAAACCTTATCACAAGGGAAAAAGAAGGAACCACAGATTTATAGAGTCTTCTGTATCATTTCTTTTCTGTGGAGTGGCTGTTCTGGTCTACTTCAGGATCCGGATAAATGAGGTAAATCTGGTCAAGTCTGGGCTTTGGAGTACAGAGAAAAGCCAAAATCCCCACAGTAATGTATAGCCCATATAAGATCTGCTCCTCTTTACATCTCTGTCCTCATCTCCTTCTACTGTCTCCTTTGTTCTCTCCATTCCAGCCCCGTTGGCTTCTTGATGGGCCTCTAATGTGCTGAACATGCTCCACTTCAGGGTATTTCCATGTGCCCTTCTTTCTACCTGGAATGTTCATTCTCCAAATAGCTCATGGTCTTTAGTTCTTTGCTTTTAAACTAGCTTTCAATTGAAGCAATTCCGTTCCTCAACCCAATATTCCTCAAACCCTTGTGTTCATTCATAGTATTTATCAACCTATAGCATATGACTATTCATGCATTTGTGTTCATTTCTTCCATACTAGAAGATGCACTGTTTGTAAAAAAAAATTATATGTGTTCATAAGATTCTGTATCCCTAATACCTAGAGAAATGGCTGCCATTTCAGAGCTTTTAACTTAAAAAAATGTTAAATGGATGAAAAATATCTGAATAACAAAATAAAAATTACCTTGCCACGCTGTTTTAAGTGGTCCATATAAATGTGTTCTATAGGCTGACAGCCTAACTCTCATATACCAGGGATCAAATGCCATCAGCTTCCTCAACAGTCCTGAGCTCTTCAAAAGGCTTGCAGTGGCAATGTCTAAACCAAGCTAGAAAATAGACTTCTTTTCTTCTTATACCTCAATGTATTACATTCTCCTATATCATCTATGATCTCCTTTGTGATTTTTCAAATACATATACGCTCTCCCACTTTATAGTTATCAAATGCTTCCATCCCAAATCCGTATTAGTTGGGTAAAGATGGGATTTCCATCTTATACACGTATACATTCAAATAACTACTCTTGTAAAATAGACATGATTAGAAGTAATTGCATGAATACTGTGACATCTTGCATGGATATCGTCTGAGTTTTAACACTTTTAACTAAGGCATTTATAACTTAGGAAATCGTACAATGAATAAACAGCAGGGCATTTAATTTTCTAATTTAAAAAGTGATACATAGTTTTGGGTGTTATAAATTATTTATGTTATTTTTGTATTATTATTATTATTCTAAACTTGCTCTTACTCTCCAGTGCCAAACAAAAATTGCCTCAACTCTTTTCAAAATGCTATTGCAGTGTAGCTGGGGATTTTTAATAAAGTACTGCTGTCTTTTAGAATATAAATAAATAAGTAGTCAATACTGGCTATCTGACCTAGTAAAGACCCTCTAATAGCAAGAGAATTCTACTTCTAACTTGTGCTGTGAGAAATTTACTGTGTGCAGCATTGTCCATCCAGAATCTGGGTCCACACAGATCAGCTTATTAGTGGACTCGAGATGAATTCAAGACCTAAAGTAGAAAATTAAAACTAAATATAATAGTTACGGTGTAGAAGAAAATCTTTATAAAGTTCACTGTATCATTAAAAACTGACAAATTTAATTAAAAATAAAGGAGTTATATTAAAAGAAAAATGCCTGGAGCAAAGATAACAAAGATGACCTATTGGGTGAAAACATGCAAAATATCTAATAACGTCGAAGGACTGAAACTAAGAAAACTCAAGGAATTCCCTCAAACTAACAGCTCATTAGAAAAGAAAACTAAAGAGACAAGAAGGTGACTTGAGAAGAACCGCACCCCACGTCACTAACTCAGGATGAAGAGGTGCTCAGTAATTAGAAATACATATTTCAAGACAGCAATGAATTTAACATAGAATAAAAATCTGGATAATAGTAAGTGTTAGAGATATGGGCCCGATGTACTACTTGTGCTGGTATGGATTGCTCTGGCCATTCTGGAGAGCAAAGCTTATTCAGATTGATAATGTTCAAACCCTAGGAATGAATGAACCCACTCTTGCATATGGGTCACAGAAAACTTTTCTTTTTTCTTTTTTTTAAAGATTGGCACCTGAGCGGGCATCAATTGACAGTCTTCCTTTTTTCCTTCTTCTTCTTCCCGAAACCCCCCAGTACATAGTTGTATATTCTAGTTGTGAGTACCTCTGGTTGTGAACAGAAAATTTGCATAGCCATCCATAAGGATACATGTTTATGAACATCTATCACAGAGGGGTTTGAATGCATGTGAATGTGTGTGTATGTGTGTGTGTGCGTGTGCATGTAATTGCAGGGAGTTGTAGACAATAACCAGGTCCAAAACTGAGCAATGTGAATTCAAGTGTGAAGGATGCTCATGCAGGGAATGTAATGAAATAAATATACTCATAGCAACATGGATATATTGTAAAAAAATACCTGTGTTTAGAAACATTTAAAATATGTGCACATAAAACTGCACTACATATTTTACGAAGCTAAGCTACGTAAAAGACTACACATCGAACACATTTTATGTGGTTGCCTATAACAGGAGGAGAGAACTTGGAGTGGGAAATGGGAGTGAAATAAAAGATGACAGGAAGCTGTGATGTCATGGTATCTGGCTATAACATAAGCATATGACTACTTGCATGTAAGGACCAAAAAATAAATGTGCTTAAGATAAACTATAAAAGATATGAGATGATGACTTATACAGATGGAAAGCTCTCAGTAGGGATTGTTGACCCACTTAAAATGAACAGTTATGGCAGTCATATGCCAAAACTGTGAAACTGCTGGGAATTTGAATGTTAAAGGTGCACCTTAGCCAGAGCATATCAACTTGTTTCTAGGGTTATGCTAATCAGAAAATCCTTAATTGCAAAAATATTTTCTTCTCTTTTTGAAAGAAATAAGAAAAAAAGGAAAGCTGATTATGGAATTCAGAACTGCAAAACTTATTTATGCTTTTAGTTCTTTGCTTACTGTGTTATTGGACTTGCTATAAAAATCCTTTCTTTAGGAGAAGGTAAAAGCTGTTTGGATCCAGTGACATTTTAATGCTAAGCAGTGAAAGCTCTTCTAAAGCAGCACATTAAAAAGCTGCAACTGGGGAAAGTCAGCTTCTAATTAATGAGCTTTAAGATAGAGGGAAAAAAATCAGCTACATAAAGACATACTTAAGCTCACAGTCCTCAGAGAGAAAACAATCCTCATTAGTGACTAAATCATTGGGGTTTGGAGTCAAAAGAGCTTAGCAACCTAAGATAATTTCAATGTGAAAACACATTGCTTTGATTGCAATTGCTACCTAGGTTTCAATAATTAATCTCTAAGAAATATGCTTTGTGTACTTGCATATGTGGGAGAAAAGAAGCAAGGAGAAATGTCAATGTTTTAGGGCACAAAAATATTTAAGCTTTTATTCCTGACCTAATTGTAACAAACACATGTGAAATTTCAGTCTGAGGTTCCGGTCTTGCGCCAGGAGGTGGAGCCCTTCAGCTGTCCCTTGGTGCTCCTGTAAACCTAGGCTAGGTGAACGCACAGCATCTTGCAAATTATAATAAAATGGTTTAATATTTGAAAATGACAATGATGGCTTTTAATATATAAAGGCAAGATCAGGAGAAGTAGGGATTTTTACAAACAATAATACAAATGGCACTTCTCTTTTGTTTCTTTGTCAAATATTAACGTGTATTTTATTAATTCTAATTAGAAAATTTTTAAGTGATATATAAAGAACTATAGAACTGCTGGTGCTGATTTCTTATGAAGATGATTGCATTTAAAACATACACGAGTGAAGAATTTGATTGAATTTCAGGAGATCAATATTTACTGTCTATAAAGGACAGATTTCCTATAAGGATTTCCAGCATTCCATAGCTTATCCACTGGTTTTACATATTGGAAGTCAGAATACAAGCTGTTCTTCATTCTGTGCATGGCCTGCCAATAAGGAACCTATTAGGAGTCAAGATGAGCATTGTCATTCAAGAATATCACTGCTGCAATTGCTTTTTCAATTCACATTGAAAGGTGCCAAAAGTTTAAAACACGACACTCATTTGTTAACACCTAAGTCTAGGTTTTAATTTTTTAGCCAGAGCAGCAAGTCTTTATATTATTATTGCTAGAGCTCTCTGTTTTTGCATTTCATTTATTTTTACAGACTTTGTTTTTTGGAGCAGCTTTTGGTTCACGGCAAAATTGAGTGGAAAGCACAGAATTCTCACATAGCCCTCTCCTCACGCTTGCGTAGCCCCCCCATAGCACCAGATTGGTACATTAGTTACGATTGATGAAACAACATTGATACATCATTGTTACTCAAAGTTCATAGTTTAAGTTAGGGTTTGCTCATGGTGTTGTGCATTCTATGAGTTCTGACAAATATATAATGAGATGCATAGCATCTTACAGAATGATTTAACTGCCCTAAAATTCGCCTGTGCTCCACTTTTTCATCCCCCACCTCTCCAAATCTCTGGCAACCACTGATCCTTTTACTGTCACCATAGTTTTGCCTTTTCCAGAATGCCACACAGTTGGAATCATACTGTATAAACTTTTTCAGAGCTGATGGGGCACATACATTGACGAAATTACCGTGGATATATTACAGTCCCCAAATTTTGCTGTTTGGACCAAATAATAAATCAGCAGATACAGAAAGAATTTCTGAAGGGAAAGGAATGACTTCTGGCAGTTTATTTGGGTCTTTAATAGTACATAGAATCCTTGAGATAGTATGAGTTAGAAAAAAAAGTGCAATGATTATAGCATAAAAAAGAGGCTTATGAAATGTCAAGAGAGAAATTCTGTAAAATATTGAGAAAATCACTGGCATAAAATATTTTTTTAAATCACTGGAGGGATCACAAGTAATAGTATGTGCAACTGATCCCAAGAAAGTGTGTTGAAATTGCCTCCTTTGCCATGCTGTCGCTTCATATTAAGAGTAGATGCACTGAAAAATCATGGTCAATTTGCAAAGCAGTGAAACTTCAACATATATCTTCTCTTTTGACTTTTTTAATAGGTTGTTTGGACACAGAAATGAAAATATTAGATTCAATTTTTCAATTCTGCATTGAGAAAAATGTATGCTCAAGTTTTGACAAACTCCAGTTTAATGTGTTGTCAACACACACTCATAAAGAAATACATGTTTGGGCTTTTAACATATTATTTTAAATAAATTCATATTTTTAAGCACTGATCAAAAATGTGAGCTTTATTTGAAAATTTCATTACAGAAAATGTTACAAATAGATGTATTTCTCTTTTCACTGTTTAAACCAATTTCCATATAAAGTGCTTTCATACATTTTTATGAATTGTTAACATTGTAGAGAGTTAAAGTGGACTATTATCAAGGAAGATATGTTTGTTTCTCAGAGTTGGTCTAATAGGTTGTAGTGGTTTGGTGGGATTCCCTTTTCCAGTGTAAATATTCAATTTTATGCAACAGCTGAATCATTAAGCTAAGAATCAAGCAATATGCTTCATTAAAAAAAGAACTTATGAATAAAGTGTTAGCACTGAGTAAGCTGATTAATGCAACATCAATAGGAGATAGAGAACATGGGATTCAAAATCAGATCGATCTTCACTACTGTGTATACTGTTTCCCAGTCAGCACTTATCTATACTTTACAACATGGATTCCTGCTAATTAATGTAAATGAGATTGATATAGATATCACAATGTAATTGACAAAATTTAAAAAGAGAGACATTTCTTTCCACAGCCTGAACAACTACTTTCATCTATCCAAGAACCACTTCCTTTAGAACATAATAGGAAGGCGTACAGAGAAAACGGCAACTTAATATTACTGTTTACTCATGCTATATTATATGTATATATAAACGTATTCATGTGACATTCAGTATATTAAAAATATATGACATCATGTATAAAAAAATTCCTGGTTTATCCTTGCATTCCAAAACCTCATGACCTACCAAATATGCAGTTTTCAGCTTTCAGTGATCCAGCCCCAGCCTTTGACATATTTCCAAATCCAAGAGAAATCACATATACAGTGGTATATCGTGTGATAGACAGTCTATAAAGACAGCCTTTATTCGTTTTTTCCCCACCTCTATGTACATCCCAGTTCTCCCAGGAGGTTAATCTATTTCCTCTCCCTTGAAAGTGGTTGTTGCTGTGACAAAATCCTAATCCACGTGGTACTGGCTCTGGAATCAAGAAGTAAGTAAAGTCCAGAAAGATACACAAGAAGACTATTAGTAGAAACAGGACACTCAGTGAAAACACTAATATCAGAGACTGAAGAAAAGCAGGAACATTATGTTTTAGTGGAAAAAGTGACAAGACTATTGCCTGCAGCACATATATGATAGAAGATATACCTAATGAATTTGAGAACTAACTAAACACATTTTAATACATAATGTTCAAGCGCCAGTTGGTTTACACAAGCTAGCTATGATAAGATATTGTAAAAGAGAGATGAACAAAAGAAGAGGATATTTAATTTTCAAGCAGAATTTGGGGGAAACATTTCAAACTGAAGATTGCTAAGCTAGGAAATATTGCTTTTTCTTATCCCCTACTACTCATGACAGAAAAATTTTCTCAAAGTGAGAAATAGCATTAAAATAAATATCAATCTATAACATTCACAGTAAAATGTGGCTTCTGGGTAAAGATAAAACTACAGGTTAAGGTTAAAAGTGTCTTATTACGGTCTTTGAAAGGGTTAAAGAGATGCCTTACAATCCCTTGACATTAGACAAAATGGATTCCAAGAATCTGAAAAGGTATTGTCCAATAGGAGCCTTACCTGTCTAAAGTAGGGGGATTTCTATCTCAGAAGAAGTTGTGGATGAGTCATTAGGGGAATTGAGTGAATCCCAATGTTATTCATTGAAACCATTAATGTCTTTAAGAGAATCATATTGGTGAAAAAATCAACAGCCTGGAATAAAAGGGGTGAGGCAGCTTAAAAGAAAAGAGAAATATGAGCTTCCTCTCATTTAAGGGCAGTGAGTAGCTGAGAAAGTTGCAAACACAGGCTATTTTTCAACAAAACATTATAAGGGTAAACTGGAAAAGCAGAGATAAGCTCCCAGAGGGTAGTGCTAGACTCTGTGGAAAACACTCTCAGGAAGAAAAACTAGGCCTTAACTGAAGAACATGCCCTATTCCAGAAGTAGGATTCTCTAACAACATATGTACCATTGGATTTCAAAACTGCTGTGGACCAAAGACTGCTATGTATTTGTATTCCCTACCTTTTTTGGAGATTTTATAGTTTCTTTTTTGTTCCTGCCTTATCATTATATTTTGGGTTGTAGGGTAAGGGGGGAAGATAATTTTTATTTTTGTACACAAATAGTTAGATTTAGAGAAACCTCAAGTAACTTGCCTTTTTAGTTCTGGAACAAGAAGAGCTAAACTGAGAATCTGCAGCTGAGAAACTGCCCCAACAGGAGCCCTTCTCATTTGCATATAATTCACATGATGCAATCCTGTAGTTCATGCTAATGCTGGTTTTGGAAAGATTTGGCATAAGTGGTGCAGGTATCTTGCATATTTCTAGTCCAGTTCATTCCAGTCACTAGTTGAAGACAGCTAAGAGAATAACTGCTCTTACCACGTGGAACAGAACTGCCCAGCTCAGCATTACCGAATTCTGTACCACAAAATCATGAGAAAAAATAAATCCTTGTTGTTCTAAACTCCAAAGCATTAAAGCTATTCTTATGCAGGAATGGATAACTGAAACAAAACAAGATATGATTGATCTCTTGTGGCAAAGGTTATTATGCAGATAACTATGAACAGTTCTGTAATGGTTAGGTATTATAGATATATTCTAATCACTTTCACAAATACGAGGATTTAAAAATAGCATGCTATGCATTATACATAAGTTGGTAAAATTTACTTTTTGCTTCAAATTTTGGATCAAATTAGAATAATCTGTTGCATTTAATTAGTCTGGGTGGTGAACATAATGTATTCTACACAGAAATTGGAATATAATGATGTATACCTGAAATTTATATAATGTTATAAACTGATGTTACCTCAATAAAAAGCAAAAGAATAACGTATTGAATCTAAAGAATAATTTTGCATGGCACATTTTTTATCTTTTTATTTTCATAAAGATACGTGTATCTCTCAGATTATCTGGTGTTCTGGTTGCAGACAAGTATCATGGCCATGAAATAATGACATGGAATGGATAAGGCAGAGAAAAGGCAGAATTCCATTGTTAATTTTACAATTGGATTATTTTAATCTTATGCTTATTTAATCACATTTTATTAGCAGGTCTCATAATGCTGTTCATCTAGTTATTGTCCTCTTTCCTTTGTTGAATTGTATACAATACATGAAAATTACTTGTCATATGGAGAGGCCCTTAATGGTTGCTATGCGTCTATAATAAACATCTCGCCAGTTCATTAAGAAAGTAATGCTGCTATAAAACTCACAATTTAATTTATGAGGACTGAGATAAATGCATTTTCACATCTCTCCCTATATATTATTCAGTTTTATTATTTATCCGAGAAATAATTAGAAGAAGCAAAAATGTTTATTTTATGTGACTCAGAAGGAGGGGTAGAATCAGATTCTACGTGGGCGGCAATTCTTGGACCCAAGCACCTCCTCATTTGTATGAATAATTGCTGAAATCATAGGAATATAAATGATAACCCTATATTTTTTATTTTATAGTGTTATTTAAATCACTGTTTAAAAAATCACTTATTGAAAGTCACTTATTTAAATCACATTGACAATCATTACATTAATATTTTTAAATGAATATAAAACAGATTTTAAGAGAACAGTGATAAAATAAAGTACAACAAAGGTAAGAGTACTTAGAATGTTCTTTACCATATCATTGGTCTGTTTCTGTTGAAGGTTATAGAATTGATTTATGCCAAAAAAGAACTGATTGCAAAGCAGTTAAAAAAAATCTTTGTGGTAACTTTGAATTCAGACATGGCTTCAAATTCTGTCCTCAAGACAATTTCTCGCTACGTCTTGGTTCTGCCTTCTATGTTGCCGTCACACTCAGTTTCTCCATGACGGCAAGATACTGAGAGTAAATCTGCCCCATGAAGCAGCAAGTGTGCCCGGAACGCTTATTAGACTCATTTAAGGAGCTCTGGAAAGCGGCCCTTACTTAAACCCACCTCCTCAGATTCAATCTTAATTGGTCTGCTGGGGGACCTACACATCCATATTTTTAAAAGCTTCTCAAGTGTGTGTAACAAAGAGAGCTCTTCTCTTCCCTCAACAGAGGAACAAAAGTCTTGGGTGCAGATCTCGTTGACCCCTGTTGAATCAGAACGCATCTTTGAACCAATCCCTTTAGGTCCCTGAGGACTGAAGGCCAATCAGAGCCTACCAATTAGCTAACTATTGGGGCAACTGCATCTAAACAACGTGTGGAGAGGCACTTATGGAGCACGGAACTTAAAAGTTAGGGTAATATTTTGCCAGAAAGATGACAGAATTCCTGATAGCAAAAGCGGCAGATATCCATCATGGGTCAAAAATTTAATAGTATTTCGGTGAGTTATTTTTCTAATTGTTGGTTAGTCATAATGCAAGGAATTGAAGTGCAAAAATACTTTTCTTGTTATACCAGTGTGTTCTGACACAACTGGGGCATTATTTATAAATGCAGAATCACTTCCATGCCTTTTGACAGGTACGAGTATGGTATGAACATGAAATAAAAAATAAGGAAAAGCAAGAAATTAGGAACTTGTGAAATGTAGATGTAAAAATAATGTGAACAGTCTTAGAATTCATGACATTTCAAAAGAAAAATAAGTTAAGTTTTGATAAAGATTGGAAGTCTTAAATCATCAACAAAAAACTTTGGAGTCATGCTTATCGAGAGACAAAAAAAAAGTATTTAATGTGAAGGTATTTGGGGATACTTGGGAATGTGATTAGTGAATAGGTAAAAGAAACGTTGGGCTTAAAAATCACAGAGAATAAGAAGATGTGTTGCCCAATGCTGATCTTTATTTGAGAAGAGATAACTTCTACTGATTTTTAATAATTTGAAGATTGCTATCATTTCTGAATGCCATAGTAAATATATGAAAAACTTTACTCAAGACGAAGGATCTCCAAGATAGATAGTTCAGAACGCAAGCCACAGTCTGCCTACATAAGATACAATTCGTGTATGTAATTAAATATCTACATTACATCTGAACACACACACAAACATACGCATACACACATACACACATGAGACTATATATTGTATGTAAACTTGTGAGTATCCATGTAAGTATATTAATATGTTTGCATATCCATACTTGTGTGTATATACGTATACGTATACAGTATGTAAAATACGTATATGTATGTGTATATCTTTTGAATTACATAATTATAAGAAAAAAATGGGTGATAGTTTGGGAAAGAAACTTGTTTTTCTACATGTTCCTTTTGGAACGTAGAGAAATTTGTCCTGTCTATCTATTTATCTATCTCTATCTATCATCTTTCATCTATCTATATTATCTGTATCTAAAATATTAAATTTTATCCCAAATGCACATATTTTCCTGTCCCCACAAGATAAAGTGTTTAAAGGTCCCCATTTTAAGTCTTAGTTTCAATGACATAAAATACTACCTGAAATCTATTTTATCCTTGTCATTAACTACCAACTTTTAGAATTATTTGGATTAATTTATTAAAAATAGCGATATTATTCTAGTTTTGTGATTTAAACTGACATATATAAATGTAGATACTTGCATCAACACATATTTACATTATAAATACTGTTCATTCTTCATATTTGCACATAATCATATAATTGATGTAGATTTTTGGATATTCTTATAAACAATGCACTTACATTTTTTTATGAGCTCATATATTATTTAAATTGTTTCAACAATTAATTTACCAGTACATCACATTTTTTCAGATTATAAAAAAATACTTTTGCGTGAATGAACTGATACAGGTATATTTTCTTATATCCTTTTCTTCATTATATGAAGAGTAGCATAATACAGGTACACTTTTGTACTTTGTTTTTTCCTTTTTCCACTTGAAATATATTCTGGAAATCACTCCATATAATTTCAAAGATATCTTTCTCACACTCTTTTTGTTTAATTTACTTAAGCTTTCTCTTATATATAGACACTGAGATTGCTTCCAGTATTTTATAATCACATACAATACTACATTAAATGACTTTATACATATACATTTTCATATTGTTCAAGTATATCTTCAGGATAGATTTCTTGAAACAGATGTGCTGGGTCAAAAGCTGAGTGCTAGTTTTTTCCACGTATAAACCGTTGTACATACCATTGTTAATGTGTAATTGATGAATAGATACCAAAAGAAATGTTAAGGGCTGGCCCAGTGGCGTAATGGTTAAGTTCTCACTGTCCGCTTCAGCAGCCCGGGTTTGTCATGGGTTTGGATCTTGGGCGTGGGCATACACACTGCTGGTCAAGCCATGCTGTGATGGCAACCCACATACAAAATAGAGGAGGATTGGCACAGATGTTAGCTCAGGGTGAATCTTCCTCAACCGAAAAATAAATAAATGTAGATGTGTATGCATGTGTGTATTAGTATACATACATATATTTCTTATCTCTCTCCATTGTGTTGCTAGAAAGCAAGAAAGTTAAAAAAAATGATGGAGACATGTCACATGGATAAAAGAAACAACTTTAAAAAGTTCCCAATGGCCAAAACTGAAACAATTTGAGCAAAATAATGAAAATGTTAGATTTTCACCCATGTAATAAAATAAATACTAAGTGAACACTGATATAAATAAATGAATGAAAAATATATCATTCCTTAAAATAGAATTCTAATTAATAAACATAGAAGGAATGATGGAGGTAGAAAATTACCATTTGCCAAACAACATACTATTCATCATTGCAAGTAAGAACTACTGATGGATGCTAAAATTAGCAAGACAAAGTATGATGAGATATGAAGATGGGATCATAGTCTTGAAATCTCTCTCTAAAAGAAAATTATTAATTACAAAGGGAAAAGTAAGGACTTTAGAATCTAGAAATCTGGCAGACATGACTTTAACAAAGTGATCAGTGTTAACAGCACCAGTAATAAGACAAATTGGCATCATGTATCTCCTGACAGTATGTACTGTGAAGGATGAGATACCGTATCTATGTTATATTCTTGCACCCAATGCATAATGTCAGCATAATCATGAGAAACCATTAGGCAAACCCAAATTAAGGAAAACTCACCAATAGAACAGACCAGGGTTGATGAAAAATATGAAGGTTATAAAAGACAAGAAAGACTGAGGAATAGTCTTTAACAGATATTCAGTCTATAACAGATTAGCAGAGACTAAGGAAACAGACAAATAAAGTCAATGTAGGATTCTTGATTGGATCCTGGTTCAGAAAAAAGTATATGAGTTGGGAACCTGGTGAAATTTGTGTAAGGTCTACAGCTTAGTTAACAGTATTACCTGGTTTGATATTTGTACCATAGTTACATAAGATGTTAACAGCAAGGTAAGCTAGGTGAAGGGTATATGAGGAAACTGTATGCTACTTTTATACTTTTTTGTAAGTCTCAATGTATTTCCAAATAAAAAGGCTAAAAATAAAAGCTTGCTTTTTTCTTCATATACATTTCTTTTCTATATTTTATTCAGCTAAGGAGTAATTGCCTACACTGTTATAAAGTATTCTAACAGAGTGGACAATAAAAAATCAAATTCAAGTAAAATGTTGAGTGTACATGTGGATTAGAAAGACTCTTTTAGTTGATGTATTAATTTCGTAAATGTTTCATATTATTGTACTTTTGGTTGTCCATATCTTTAGTACTAATATTTAGGAGATTTTGGTAAAGTCATTTTTTCAGTGATATTAAAGCAAAAACTACCAATGTTGTTCACCTATATAAACAAAGAAAACATTGTATGTGATTAAGAAGTTATTTTTTTTCTGTTTTATAGCTGGTTCTGTGTACAATATTTAATTTCTAAACAGTGGATTTAAATAAGCAGTATTTTGTTGTTGAACACTAAATCATAATGTCAGTCCACTATTCAAGTTCAGCAATAAATAATTCCTGTTAGTAAAAGTCTCATTCTTATAGATTTTCTAGGCTATATACATATTTCTTAGGCCCACCTTATATTCCTAGCATTAGACTAGGTTCCAAAATGGAAAAAATACATGAACCCACCTTTAAAATAGCACACTTATTTTGGAAAGAGTTTACTCTGCATTCAGACTATTAAAGAATGAAAAGATTGCATAACATAAAGCATGAAATTAAATTAAATCCATTTCCTGAACTATATGCTACTCAAATGCTATGGTGATCAGGAACAACTGAAATCAGTGTTGGATACTATTTTCTTGGAAGGTATACCAGAAGCATAGAGAAATAGATTAGTCTAAAAGGGAAATAGAATTTAGACATTATGAAAAAGAGATTTAGCAAACTCTGTGCCCTAAGATTTAGTGGAAGGCAGGGACAAGGAGGGCAATAAACAGAAAATCATGTTTCTCATCAAGAATTTGTCTCTAATTACCTGGCTGCCCTTGGGCAAATCATCTAGCATCCTGTAATTAGTTCCTTTCCTCTAAATGTGAGCACTGGCTTACAAAAATTTTAAGCTCTATCATATTATTCTCCTTTTTCTAAAAAATAGACTTTATTTTTATAGTAATTTTAAGTTCACAGCAAGACTGAGTGAAAAGTATAGAGATTTCCCCTGTATTCCCTGACACCACACAACCGTAGCCTCCCTCACTGTCAATATACAGCACCTGTGTGGTACATTTGTTAAAATCAATGAACCTACATTGATACATCATTATCTCAAATCCGTAGTCTACGTTAGGCGTCAGTGTTGGTGTTCTACATTTTATGGGTTTGGACAAATGTATAATAACATGTAGTCACAATTTTACCATAATATAGAACAGTTTCACTCCCTTAAAATACTCTGAGCTCCACCTATTCATTCCTTCCTTTCCACTGACTCCTGGCAACCACTCATCTTTTTACTGTCTCCATCACTTTGCTTTTTTCAGTATGTCAGATAGTTGGAATTATACAGCATATAACCTTTTCAGATCGGCTTATTTTACTTAGGAATATGCATTTAAAGTTCCTCCATCTTTTTTCATGGCTTGATAGCTCATTTCTTCTTAGCTCTGAATAACATTCCTTTATCTGGATCACCGCAGTTTATCCATTCACTTGCTGAAGGACACTTGGTTGCTTCTAATTTTTAGCTATTTTGAATAAAGCTGCTATGAATATCCATGTGCAGGTTTTCGTGTTTCTAAAAAATCATCTCCATTCTCAAGGTCATCTGGATTTTCTCCTACATTATCTTCCAGTTTTATAGTTTTGCATTTTACAGATAGGTCTGTGATCCATTTTGAGTTAATTTTTGTGGAAGCTGTAGGGTCTGTGTCTGGATTTATTTATTTTGCTTGTGGATGTCTAGTTTTTCCAGCACCATTTGTTGAAAAGACTGTCTTTCTCTATTGTATTGCCTTCGCTCCTTTGTCAAAGATCAGTGGACTATATTTTTGTGGGTTGCTTCTTTTTTTGAAATTAGTATTTATCTATTTTACGTAAATGTGAAAATACCTGAAAAAATATAATCCTTATCTTCAAGATGAAAAGTCATTTTCTTCTAGGATTTTGAAAGCATGGCAGTGAACAAATAGAAAATCCTTGTGTTCATTGAACTTAAATCTACATTTTAATTTTCTAAAAACTTTATTTCAGCATATCTAGACACCCTCCTGGAGGTGAAGAATATACAGGAATATCAGAATTTTAACTTCCCAGAGGTGGGGGGAACAATCAGTTTCTTTTCCATTTTTGGATTCCTATTATGATATCATTATCAATAACAGACAAGCTATTATGTCACCATACTATTAAAGAAGAAAAGCATTTAATCACTTCATTGAGATTCTTATACCCGCTTAATCACTATGCTATTCTATCACAGTGTAAGCATGAATTAGCATATATTAAGAGCAAAACAGCAAAATCAGGCATTCACAATATGTCAAACATTTTGCAAAGAAAGTGAAAAGCAAGACACTCATTTACTTCTTTAGAAATGCTAGTTAATCGTGAAAGGTGCTACAGAAGGAGTTATCTAAGAGCAAACCTACTCACAGCAATGGCTTTGTGGGCTAGGAAAATGGCCTTGTTCCAAAAAATCTTTTCATTGAGCATTAAAGAAAAAACATGGCAAACTTCAATCTTAATTGGAAATATCGAAAAGAAACTTTGAAACCCAGAGGATGAAAACAAAGCAAGAGACTGGAAAATGATCAAAAAGAAACACAGACACTTCAAAAATAAATTCCCTTAGGAAAAAGGTCAAATTTACAGTGTTACTTCACAGAAAAACCTCAATGGACAGTTTCTAATTTACATCTGAAAATGCTATTTCTGATTACAGATATCTAAAAATTTTAACAATAACTTCAAACTTCAAAACCACGACTATAAAAGCAAAAAGGCTTAGGCTGGTGAGCAAATATTGACTGGTGCTGATTTGTTTTCAGATTTACAAGCCAAACTATGGCCAAGCAATCTTTAATTATTTTTGCATGAAAGAATTAAATGGCTAACTAAATTTTGGAAGAATGAAATAGACATATGTGTTATTTAGGAGTACACACTCAAATTTGGAACTATTTAGAACCCTATTGTTATATTTAAAAATTTTTAATATTTGGGAGATATACAATTTCTAAGCAGCCACTTCTGTATATTTAAATATGCTGTTATTTAAAAGAATGCTATGTCTGTCATTGAAGTATAGATAAATATAGATAAACAAGCCACTAATATTTATTGAACAAGCAATAATTATTGATGAATTTGAAAATCATGGGAACCTTTCATCCCAGTTCAGCTCTCTCAATTTATCTATGAGGAAGCTGAAAATTAGAAATGAATTGGTTTGCCTAAGTTTGTTTTACAAAACTAGTGAAGACAACTTTGCCTCAAATATATTACAAATAATTCTATTTTAAGATGTAATTTTTGTTCCAAATATTACTTTATGAGATTCTTGTCAAAAACAAAAACACCTGCCTCTCTCCTGGAAGCACTGTTGGCCATGGCAATATGTTCTATGATGAGCATACCCAAAGCTTATATGAGCTCTAATATGCTTGCTCAAGGCTCATGCAGGGAAGGAAGACATTTTCCTCTACCCTTCTAGGTTCTTCTGGCTGTTCTAAGAATTAAATTGACATGAGACAGATTAATAGGAGAAAATCAAATTTAATTCCACACATACAGGAACCCTACATACATGAGAGAGTTAAAGACCCCACATAGAATAAGAGGTTCAGAGACAGAGGTAAAATGAGGTCTATCTGCCATTTTGAACTAAGGAATGCGATAGGGAGTTGAGTCTTCAGAGGGGAGGAGGGTAATTCACAGGCCAATAAGAAGAGCAGATGTTCGGTAATTAGAGGTTTGCCCTGCCACACAGATAGGTCATAAAAATGTATTTCTGGTAATAACTCATTATGGACAAGGCCCCAGTTTAAATTCTTTAAGAGAGAAATAAAAATTTCTCTTGAACCCACAGAGTCTCAATGGCCTTTACCTCAAAACATTCCACATGCCAAAGAGGCACATTTTGGGGAGGCCTGTTTTGAACCCCTTCACTGACTTCTTGGTTCTTAAGGTGGAAGTGCCTTCGTTACAGACAAGAAAAGAAATATATTTTCCCTTTTTATTTTCTTAGGATTTACGTTACATATTCAGATTAGCAGGGCTCCTTTATTTTGTATATATCCTCTTACGCACAACCTTAGAGGATTATGCCTTTCTTTCTCCCCTTTTGGCCATGCTCCCTCTCATATTTTTATTTCCCTCTCTCTAGGCTGTCAGGGACTTCACGCTGTTTCTTTAAGCCTTTGTTTATAATTATTTTTCTATCAATTATGTTGAGAATGACGTTTAAAGAAAGCCAGCTAAGCTCACTTAGAAATAAACTAATTCTCTGTCCCCACATTATCCCAACATCCTGTTATAGGATATGTGTTAAATTAAAATATGAGTGTAATCCCAAAAGAGCTCCTTCTATATACTGTGATAAAAATGTATCACAAATAGAAAGATTCTGGCTTTTTAAATTGCAGAATTATTTTCAATGGACAGGTTTATCATAAATCACCTATAAAATATTGGCCATTTCTTTACTTCCATATTGTTTGGTTTAGCATCCTAACTTCAGGTCCTCATTAAGATGAACAACACACGGGTCGGAATTCAAGGCTTCTTTATTGTGCTGGGGTGGTGGTTTCTTTGCAGGCGAGCTGGACTGCCCCAATAAGACTCTTTAAATGTAGTAAATGAACTGGTCTATTCGCTTGAAGCCAAACACTGTTTCCAGCTGATAACTTTGATTGCTCTCTTTTAGTCAATGCAAAAGCCCTAAAGGGGAATTGCTGTAGTCTCGGTTTTATACCCTAAACCTGCTCCTCAAAGCTCTGAGAAGACTAAACAAATTAAAAGACTTGTGGAGTGATTTTAAATTGAAGGAAAGATGGTTTAGGAGAACACAAATAATACATTATGCAACCAAAAAAAAAGAAAGAAGGACTCAATCAATCTCTATGAAAAAGATAAAAATGACCCTGCAGAAGCAATCAACTTGAGTTAAATATATGAAAAAATAGACAACAATTCTTGCAGCTCATTTCAATTGTTTTACCGCTCTAACTATAATTTTGTAATGACATTCTTATTTTTCATAAACAAAACTGAAAAGATGCTACCTATTTTGCTCAATTGAAATGAATAGTCCTTTCAAATTTGTAATAGAGAATTTGCTGAGTCTGTACCAGAAATGATGTTACTGCCACATGGCCTTCCAAGCCATCTGCAAGTGTGTGAATTATCTCAGTGGCATTTAATATAGGAACAGCTAATTGTAAGACTGATGAATAATAAGTAAATAGTAGTTTCCTCATTATTTTAAATTACGAGTTTTTAAATATTCAGAGCTATGTTTATCAAAGAATAAAGAAGAGAAATCAAGGTTATATCAACACTTAAAACTCACCTAAACAGACTATGAGCTTTTACATATAAAACGATTTCAATTTCTATAGTTATCTCTAAGAAGATATCTAAATATTTACCACAAAATATAATTTTTCAAACAGTATTTACTATGCTGTTAATTTTTAGAAATCTGAGGCAAGCATGGCAGTAATATTAGTCTATTTCTCCACATATTATATAAAAGGCTTCCAATTTGGGGATTCCCTATCCCCTCCAAGGCATTATAGCATATAAAAGAAATGTTTTTGTCTCCACAAAATTAACTGAGTGGTATGAGAATACACTCTACAAAGAGATGGAATTTGAAACATGGGGGAGACCTGATCTGAGTTCTTGGTGGGAACAGAGAAAGAAGATGGAAAGAGAAACGAACTAGTGTTGACTTCCTAGGGTAATTGATGGGAGAAGGAAACAGAATGAAACAGAGAGAGAATAAAACTAAATCATTCTTTATCTCTGGATGAAGGAGAGGGTAATGAATGAAATCAAAAGCACAAACAACTGCTGAAAAACTGTCTAAGACTAAAGTATATTGGACCTTAAGTATCAAAAAGGATGCAATAAGACAAGGTCTTTTATTTAAGTAATTCCTTCCATGGGAAGCAACTACCTTTACAAGAATGTCGCATCTTGAGTGGGAGCTAGAGTCATTCCCATGTCCTGTATCACATTCGTTGTTGTTATCTTTGTCAAATAAACTTATTAATATAAAAGTGTTTTATTAGGCATAACATTTTAAAAATAACTAATATCCTTTTATTTTTTGCCTTTTTAAGCATAGAATGTATACACAAATCTGCTAAAGATATTTGTATGAAGGTAGGGAAATTAGAGTTGGCCACAAAAGGAAATAAAAGGTAAGTTTAAAACAATAACACTTTTCTGGTATGTAAAATGGGATTATGGAGCTAGACAGGAGCATTTAGAACCAGGTATTTAGCAGAGAGAGCATTTTTCCCGATCATTCGTTTCCTCCATTTAAGTAAATCAAGGTTCAGAACAGGAAGGCTCAGTTCATAGTGTTCTTTTGAAATGTAAAGAAAAATCTTTTTCATCCATGACATTTCTATGCAGGTTATAGCAAAGATGTATAAGAAATAGGGGAACTGAAAGGAAAACTCACCTATTTAGGGGGTGGGGGGGTGCATAGAGGTTTATGAGAAGGAGAATAAAGCAATCAATTGAAGAGGAAGAATTTTCCCCTCTGAGCTTTGACCCATTGATAAAGCAGCGCGTTAGTAAGTGAGGTTTCCGTTGAGGGCAGAGTAGGGCTCTGACACTTGTATTAGAGACTGTGAAGAGGCTGTTTTACAGGTCCTTCCATACTAACTTGAGGTTGGGCCATATCAAAGTATATCTGGTGGTACTACAACGCTCATTTAGGGAAAAGTTCCGGAGGTTTTACTTCTGCCTTTGCTTCTCATGTACTGATGGCCAGATCCAGATATTGCTGGGAATCTGCATAGGGAGTTTGCCTTAGGAAAGCTGGTTCTGTAATGTGCCTGCAGAGCAGACTGCCAGAGCTGTGCCAAAAGGACCCACAGAGGTACATAGCATTGCTAAGAGCAAGGCATGGCCACTCAGCCAGGGAAGAAAGAGCACCATATGCTAATGTTCTAGGTAGGAGGGGTTAGGAGAACAAGTAGCTTTCAGGTTGCTAAACACAGCATCCCAGAGGACAGAGGCCATGATGCCCAAAAACATTCCACATCATTTCTTTTAAACATGTAGGCACATCCTTGAATGAAGAATCAGGAGTGGTGAAAAGCTGAGAGATCGATCAATTTTATGCAAGAGGACCAGAAATTCATGTTTGAAGTATTGGATAAGACTGAATTGTAAACCAGATCATGTGTGTATGTTGGAATGAATCTGTTGTTCTTGAGAAAGCTCTAGGTCGCCCAGCAGCAGTTATAATTTTCTCTCTATATAAGGTGCAGTATGAGTTAAAATTTGTGACTCTGCAATATGTCCATATGGATTTCAAGATGTGTGTGGAGAGAGTATTAATTGGGTGAGTAAGATGGATATTTCCAGCTCTAACACATAGTAAAGAAATAATTTCTAGATCTTTAAGTCAGCCATGGGAAGGAGGGCCTTTACAATCTAAAAAAGGATACGGAAATATTAAGTGATATATGTTATAATACCATAAACTCTCTTGGGCTGCATAAAATAATATGTCTTTTAGCATTTTTTCCAGATTTTGTGTTACTTTACTTTCAAATACATTTTTTCTTCTGTTATATTTCTTTTACTCCCATGATCTGAAATTCTTTTGTCTATTACTAAACTATATTTAATATCTGTTTTGCAATATATGCCATGTCATGAGGTGTTTTGCATGGCTTTTCAGCTATTGGCTGTATTTCCCAAAATGTCTTGATAAAAAAGTAGATTCCTTACTGAACCCCAGATGTAATGAATTATACTCAATAGGGGAAGGGGCTAAATATCTGTTTTATTATTTTGTATTAGTTATTATTATAAATAAGCACCCCTTGTGATCATTGTCATTAGGGAAATTTGGGAAGTTATGAACTAAAAAGAAAATTGCAGGGCCGGCCCAGTGGCATACCAGTTAAGTTCGTGCTCTCCACTTCAGCAGCCCGAGGTTTGGGGGTTCAGACCCCAGCCACGGACCTATGCACCACTTGTCAAACCATGCTGTGGCAGGCGTCCCACATATAAAGTAGAGGAAGATGGGCATGGATGTTAGCTCAGGGCTAATCTTCCTCCAAAACAATGCAAGAGAAATACATCAGTTAATTTCTCCTTAATCATCCCTCATGTGCTGATCAGTGTCTGCATTTTTATCATGAAAGCTTTTGAAACAACTCTTGGGGCTGGCCCAGTGACCTAGTGGTTAAGTTTCATGCATTCTGCTTTGGTGGCCCAGCTTCGGTTCCCAGGCATGGACCTACACCACTCATTGGCCACCATGTTGTGGTGGTGACCCACATACAAAGTAGAGGAAGATTGGCACAGATGTTAGCTTGGGCGAATCTTCCTCAGCAAAAACAAAAACAACAATAACAACAAAACAAAACAAAAAAGACAATTCTTAATTTCTCTGGATAAAGAGAGAAGTCACTTTAGCTGCTCAAGTTCCTTAAGTGCCTCCCCTGGAGTACATGTGGCTGGTGATACTTGCTGTGGTTGTTACTGGTTTTGCACAAAGCTTGATGGCTTTGGAGCCTAACCATTGTCAGTTGAGAAACATTCCAAAGTGACTTGAAAAGAATCCGGTATCCTTCTAACAGAGCCAAGTCGGTATTAATCTTCTGGTCCTTTGTCCTTTCTCGAGAAATGTGTGTGAGGGTCTGTAAGTGCTGATCCATCCTGCTTTAGGGCTTATCCGTTGATCTTATAAACATCCTAAATAAGCATAGGGAGCTGGCAGTGTATTTCAGAGCATTACTATACAACATATAAATCCACCCTGAACTTGTTTATATAATGTCTTGCGGAATACAGGCACCAAGATGTGGAGGTGAGGTCATCTTACACAAGGACCTCGTTGCATCTGTAACTAGATTGCTTTAGATTAGATTCAATGATTTGTATGTTCTGAAATTCACTTTAAGGAAAATTAGTCATTACCAGGCCTCCAGTAAATTTTTCAACACTTTTTAATTTTACTAAATAATCTTTTTATTTTTAGCCGCTATGCCATTTAAGTTAATAATGACTGGAAAAACAATTAATACTTTGACCCTAGCTTATACAGACTGAATTTTCTTCTGATTATGCTCACTCCTGGAAGGATGGAGAAGCCACAGCAGTGGTACAGGAATAGAGTGCGAAGCTCCATGCTGCTTATACGCTGGTCCTCTATCTACGGGAGTCTGTAAATTGCTTTCCTATATGCAAGCTTTTATAAAATGTAAAAATACACTCTACTACTTAAGAAATTTCAACTAGTAGAAAAACTTTAGAAGCCAGAATATCCTGTTAATGGAACTTCTATTTAGATGGGGAGTTTAGCGAGAAATGTTCTAAATCATATGATAGAATTGTTTTGTAAATATTTTGCAATGATGATGTTTACTACTTAGTTTATATGATGCTATAAACAAGATAATACTTAACCATTCATAAAATAACTAACACTTAATATAATACTTACTATGTCCAGAAAGCACAAAAAAACTTGTGTTATTATCATTGTCTTAAAATGTCTGTGATGTCTATGCCATCACCAAAAACATCAAACTACAAACTGGGAAATCTATTGGATTGCCATTGTCATCTTCACTGCACCATCTAAAGATGTGTGGAGCCCAAAATCTAAAAATCTTCATGACTTGGCTGCCTTTTGGACTCAGAAACTGGATTTATCATTTTCTCCAATAAGTAATCTTTGTTGTTCTTTTTATTTTCATAGAAATCTCCCTCATTAAATGCCTGTTTATTTACAATATCTAGAAAATATCTTCTGCTATCAAGATTCATCAAGTGACTCAAGTGGTCCTCAACAACAGAAATTTGCAGAAAAACCTACATAAATAAGCTTTCCTAAGTTATCTAATGGGAAACTTGGTTTCCTTTGAACAGAAGAGAGGACTGACCAAGATAGCAATTTTTCATTGCCAGGTCTAAGACAAGTAAAGCCCTCCCATAAGCCAAACAGCCACATCTATCTGTTCATGGATCACACAATGATCTTAATGCTGGCAATGCTTTGAGTAACAAGGTACATCAAGCATTTGTTTTCAAGACATATTTTTGGACCGTAATATGTATTCACTGTTTTAGAAGAGTAATAAAAATTAAATACAATTTTTATATGGTTTATAAAAATAGAATTATCTTTCCAATATTCATGATAACAGTGCTTCTTGTTTTAAGTTAAAAAAAAATCAAAGTGAATCTCATATATAGTATTATCTCTTGGGTAAAGAAAAATATTTAATATTATCTACCAAGTTCAGATAATTGTACAATTATTAAATTAGATATTAAAAGCAAAAAAATACCTTTCAACTGTTATTTTGATGTAAATGTCTCAGAAACTGATTCATCACACAAAATAATTATTGCATGAGCATGTTTTGGGGAAGGTGCACCTGGGTTTACTTCTTTAAAACTACTTAATACCTTAACGGTATTTATTCAGATGTGAAGCCATACCTCTCTAACTAATGATGCCCCAAAGTGTCCTATGGGCTGACTTGTAGAAAAACATACCTCTCAACTGTTACTCTTTTCCCTTGCCCTATTCTGCACATGATCATCTTAATTCCTACCCTTGTCCCTCCTAGCAATTAAATATAATCTTACTTTTTTCTCACCAAATTGTATATTATTCTTTACATGATCTTCAAAAGAATTGTGTACTTGTACAGTCATATAGACTTACCATAGTTTGAAGTTTCTGATCTGGGGGAATATTTTTATTCATCTCAGGAGAGTTTTGATTTGATACACAAAATATCTATGTTCTGTGAATGTGGTTAACTGATGAACTTCTGTAAAAGGAGTGATTATATCAGAACACCTGAGTCCTAGCTCAAGCCTTTTCCTGATCAAATAATGCAGCTTCTTTGTACCTCCAATAATCTAGCTACAAATGCAATCCAATATAGGACTATATTTTCCAATTGTAAGAAAAATATGTTAAGTAATTGCAGTTCAGTAACTTCTGGATATATGTGTTGATGTTTGAAAATCATTTCTAGGCTGATACTTAATAATTGCTTAGATCCTGTGATGGTAAATCTTTCCATAGGAGAGTGACAAAGGATGGAGGGAGCAGGTGTGAGCTTCTTTCAATTGGGATTTGATTGCTACTGAAGCTACTTAAGAATCAAGAAACTGAATTTTATATCTGTGTATCCTCTGTATATAATGAAGTTAATTATTCTAAAAATAATTGAGCTGACATTTCTGTGGCAATACCATCAAACCTGATTGTCATAATCTTTGGAAAGAGAAGGTTGAAGTTTAAATGATTTTTTCTTATTTATAGTACAATAATTCCGCAGAGACTGGAAATTACTTTGTAGGATTAGAATAGATGTTAATAAAATCCAAATAAGATGTGAGAAAACAATTGGAGTTTAGGGTGGGTTTAATTAAGGGGTGCTTAAGAACCTTCATAACCCATTTATTTTACAGAAAATACACATAATAACCTTTAAGGAATTTTTGATGGCAAATGTCTGACATTCAGAAAACCTTGTGGGTATTCCAGACATGCTCAACAATCACCTAACAAAAACAAAGGCATTACATTTCTTTCTTTCCAGAGGTGGAACTTAATTGGAGATAGTGTAAATCTGATGGTAATTACACAAGCTAAATATGTACAAAAGCATAGACTTTCTGAAAGCAGTTTTTCTCAAAATATTGTCAGTTGATAACATAATTACGAATAATATCTGGTGCTTATTTAAATGGCAGATCTATGAGTCTCATCAGAATACTAATAAGTGGGATCCGGGATCTGGATCTTATTTTTCGAGAACCCCAGAAGATTCCTATGAACGCTAAAATTTGATACTCACAGATGAAAGAGGTAGCAAAAAATTGAAGTTATTTCTCTATGAGTCCAAGTTATATCTGTTATGTAGTAGGTATAAAATTTTGGTCAATGTTTTTATTCATAAGTAAAATGGAGAACTAAACAATACGTACTCTTATCTACCTCACAGGGATTTTGGAGACAAAGAGAAAATTTATTTTAAATTGTTACCTGACATACTATATTATTTGTTGTTTGAACTTTTTTTTTAAGATCGCAAATATAATATGGTAAAAAATAGCTAAACAAGCAAAAGAAAATATTTGTGTTATGCATAACTTCGTCAAGAATCTAGCCTTTGGTGTCATCACTATTATAAGCTTGGATATTTTTCTTAGTAAAACATTTTTAAACATCTTTATAGAATCTTTCAACTAGAAATTATAAATAATTATCCCCATGTGTGTCCCCTTCAATAATAAATTATTTATTGATTTGATCATTTCATCAGCCTTTTCCTTGATATTCAAGTACTAGGCCAGAACATTTTAACACTTAGAGTAAGAAATTATGCATTCTCTGGAGCAGTTTTTTCAAAATTCCACGCGTATGATTTCTTAAAGCAAATGCAGATATTACAGTAGCAATAACTGAAAGGCAAGCACCACATAGGTACATTTGATTAAGTATTATTTAGCACATGCAGATATATTATTATAGGACAATTCAAGGAGCAAAATTGCACTGAAATCCTACATAATAGTTTAAGTAGACAAATTCATATTTTAGTTATTACTGGTGCAAAGCATTAAAGAATAATAAATATAAGGCATTCCAAAACTTTTCTTAAACGTTTAATAAAAGCAAATATTTGACTGATGTTAGTAAACATCAAGCAATAGAAAAAGCATGAAATAATTCCAATAGAGATCACATCAAGATGGCGGCATAGGCAGACTCTGAACTCACCTCCTTCCACAGATACAACCAGGTTACAACTATTCTTGGAAAAATTACCCTGGAGAGAAAACCGACAAGTGGATAAAAAGAACCCCCACAACAAGGGACAGTCCAGACTGAGGCAGAAGAGGCAGAAACTCTTTCTGGAGAGAAAGAAAGCCACCTTCCTGAGCAGCACAACTTCACAGCCGGCCAGGTGGGAGCCACCCTAAGGTACACAGTCTTCCCTAGAGAAGTGGGGATCTTAGTGGAGGTACATTAGCACTATAAGCATCCTTTAGACTCAGCACAATTGAGACAAGTGTCCTACTATCTGGCATCACTAGCTATTAATTGCAGCGGGGGATATCCCGAGAAAAGCTATTGGATGAAAGCCGAAAAAACTAGCTCTTAAAGAACACATGCACAAATTCACCTGTCATGGAGAGCAACCTAAAATCATCAAACATAATGTGCAGCTTTCTGCACAGTCCTTTGATGAAAACAGACTCACTTGCTATGCTCCAGGTGCATCTCGGTGAGACGTGAGATCTCTCCAGAGACTGAGACATTGGTGGTGGCCATTCTTGTGACCTAGTACAGGCATGCTGACACAGACCCCTGCAGATGCCATTGAAGTTCCTCCCCAGGCCTGTTAGCCAGGGGTCTGCCACACCCACTACAGCAGAAATTTAATCCAGTTCAACCAGGGCAGGCAACCTGCCCTAGGGACCAGCCCCACCCAACAGCAAGCCCTCAGGCTACTTTTTCGCTTGCCTTGACTAGGTGCCTTGGTCCTCTACAGGCAGGAGAGTGTGTACACCTCTGTGAGGCAGGGCGAGTGTGAGGACTAGGTGAACTGTCGGGGATATTGGTAGAGAGGTGGGGGCCTCTGAAGTGGGGCAACTGCATATGCTCCAGGGGTCAGAAAGTGTGCACAGACCAGGGCTGTGTTGATGGTGTATATGGACCTGTGGTGGGGGTGCTTATCAGTGGCAGAAAAACTGTGCTCCACAAACAGCCACAAAGAGGATCAGCCCCACCTTCCAAAGCCTGAAATAATTGGCTACTCTTGTATCTGGGGTTAGCCCCGCTCAGCTGCAATCCTAAGAGAGCTGACAACAGCCCTGCAGGCCTGAGGCCTGCAGCAACTGTAAGCCCCTGAGCTTAGCAACCAGCTACACTGGGTACCTACTCAATTAACAGGAAAACTACAACAGGATTGTGCTATTAGACTTTGTAGCCAATGGTGCTGGGGCTCCCCAAACCTGATTTACAAAGAACCAACCAGGGAAGGAAAGACTGGACTCCCTGGGTGCCTACAGTAAAAGCAACCTGCCACAGCAGAAAGACACAAGTAGCCCACAAAGGTGTCACTCCTGGATCATTTGGACTGGTGATGAGAGGGAAGCACATTGCTGGGCCTCAAAAGGCATTTCTTACATAAGGCCACTTTTCCATGATGAAGAGACTCACCTAGTACGTTGATATAAGTATAGAGAAAGAGGCATAATAAGGAGGCAAAGGAACACATTCCAAGCAGGGGAACAGGACAAAACCTTAGAAAAAGAACTAAATGAAACAGAAATAAGCAATCTACCTGACAAAGAGTTCAAACCAAAACTCACATGGAGGATCGCCGGTATTGAGAGAAGACTGGATAAACACAGCAAGCTCATCAACAAAAAACTGGAAAATATAGAAAGAACCAATCAGCAATGAAGAATACAATAATGGAAATGAAAAAGTCACTAGAGGGATTCGATAGCAGAGTAGATGATACAGAAGAATGGATCAGTGAGCTGGAAGAAAGACTAGAGGAAATCACCCAAGTTGAACAGATAAAAGAAAAAAAGAATTATAAAGAATGAGAACAGTCTAAGGGAACTCTGGGACAATATCAAGTGCACTAACATTCATATTATGGGTGTCCTAGAAGGAGAAGAGAGAGACAAAGGGGCAATCTATTTGAAGAGATATTAGCTGAAAACTTTCCTAACTTAAGGAAGGAAACAGACATCCAAGTACAAGGAGCACAGACAGCACCAAACACCATAAACTCAAAGAGGCCCACACCAGTCACATTATAATTAAAATGTCCAAAATTAAAGAAAAAGAATCCTAAAAGCGGCAAGAGAAAGGCAACAAGTGACATACTAAGGAAAGCCCATAGGCTATTGGCAGACTTCTCAAATGAAACCCTACGGGCTAGAAGAGAGTGGCATGACATATTTAAAGTGCTGAAAGGAACAAACCCACAACCAAGAATACTCTATCCAGCAAGGTTATCATTGAGAATGGAAGATGAGATAAAGAACTTCCCAGAGAAGCAAAAATTAAAAGAGTTTATCACCAAGAAACCAGTTCTACAAGAAATGCTGAAGGGACTTATTTAAGTGGGAAAGAAAAGACCATAAATAGGGATAAGAAAATTATCAAAAACAGATCCACAACAAACCAGGCAATAAAATCACTGGTAAAGGCAAAAATATAGTAAAGGTAGCAGATCAACCACCTATGAAGAAAACATGAAGATTAAAAGACAAAAGTACTAAAATTACCTATTTCAATGACAAGAGGGTAATGAATGGACACACACAAAACAAGAGATTAGCTATGATTTCAGAAACATAAAGTGTGAGAGGAGAGGAGTAAAAGAGTAGAGCTTTTAGAAAGAGGTCAAGCTAAAGAGACTATCAACTCAATATAGATTGCTATATATGTAAAATATTATTTAGGAACCTCATGGTAATCACAAATCAGAAACCTAGGATAAATAAACAAAAATGTAAGAGGAAAGAAATCAAACATATTACTAAAGAAAGCCATCAAATCACAAAGGAAGAGAGCAAAAGAAGAAAGGAACAGAGAAAAACTACTAAAATACTCAGAAAAAAGTAACAAAATGACAATAAATACATATTTATCAATAGCTACTTTAAACATCAATAGACTAAATTCTCCTATCAAAAGGCATAGGGTGGCCAACTAGATAAAATAACAAGACCCATATATATGCTGCATACGGGAGACACACTTCAGACCTAAAGACACAAACTGAAAGTGAAAGGATGGGAAAAAATACTCCAAGCAAATGGCAAGGAAAAGAAAGCTGAGTAGGAATACTTCTATTGGACAAAATAGACTTTAAAAAGAAGGGCACCACATAATGATACAGGGAACAATCCAGCAAGAGGATATAACTCTGGTAAATATCTATGCACCCAACATAGGAGCACGTAAATATATAAAGCGATTATTAACAGACATCAAAAGAGAAATAGACAGTAACATGATAATAGTAGGAGATTTTAACACTCCATTTACACCAATAGATAAATCATCCAAACAGAAGATCAATAAGGAAACATTGGCCTTAAAAGACACATTAGACCAGATGGAATTAGTAGATATATATAGAACATTTCATCCAAAAACTACAGAATACGCATTCTTTTCAAATGCACATGGAACATTCTCCAGGACTGATCATGTATTAGGCCACAAAACAAGTCTCAAAAATTTAAGAAAATTGAAATAATACCAAGCATCTTTTATGACCACAAAGGTATGAACCTAGAAATCAACTACAGGAAGAAAATCAGAATAGCCACAAAAAGGTGGAGATTAAACAAAATGCTGCTGAACAACGATTGGGTCAATGAAGAAATCAAAGGAGAAATAAAAAAATACCTGGAGATAAATGAAAATGAAAATATGACATACCAAAATCTATGGGATACAGGAAAAGCAGTTCTAAGAGGAAAGTTTATAGTAATTCAGGCCTACCTCAGCAAACAAGAAAAGTCCAAAATAAACAATCAAACAGTACACCTCAAGGAACAGGAAAAAGAACACAGAAGTTCAAAATCAGCAGAAGGAAGGAAATAATAAAAATCAGAGCAGAAATAAGCAGAATAGAGACTAAAAAAGTAGAAACTAAAAGGTTTTAGGAACTAAAAGCTGGTTCTTTGAAAAGATAAACAAAATTGACAAACCTTTAGCTAGACTCACCAAGAAGAAAAGAAAGAATACTCAAATAAATAAAATCAGAAATGAAAGAGGAGAAATTACTATGGACACCTCAGAAATACAAAAGATTATAAGAGAATACTATGAAAAGCTATACGCCAACAAATTGGATAATCCAGAAGAAATGGATAAATTCTTAGAGTCATACAACCTTCCAAAACTGGATCAAGAAGAAGTAGAGAATTTGAATAGACCAATCACCAGTAAGGAGATCGAAACAGTAATAAAAAATCTCCCAAAAAATAAAAGTGCAGGACGAGATGGCTTCCCTGGTGAATTCTACCAAACACTCAAAGAAGACTTAATAACTATCCTGCTTAAACTATCCCCAAAAATTGAAGAGGCGAGGAGGCTTCCTAACTCATTCTAAGAAGCCAGCATTATCTTGATACCAAAACCTGACAAGGACAACAGAACAAAAGGAAATTATAAGCCAATATCACTGATGACAGTCGATGCAGAAATCCTCAACAAAATACTGGCTAATTGAATACAACAATACATTAAAAAGATCATACATCATGATCAAGTGGGTTTCATTCCTGGGGATGCAGGGATGGTTCAACATCTGCAAATCAATCAACATGATGCACCACATTAACAAAATGAAGAGCAAAAATCACATGATCGTCTCAATAGATGCAGAGAAAGTATTTGACAAGATACAGCACCTATTTATGATAAAAACTCTAAATAAATTGGGTATAGACAGAAAATACCTTAGCATAATAAAGCCTATGTATGACAAACCCACAGCTAATATCATTCTCAATGGAGTAAACCTCAAAGCTATCCCTCTAAGAACAGGAACCAGACAAGGATGCCCACTTTCACCACTCTTATTTAACATAGTATTGGAAGTCCTAGCCAGAACAATCAGGTAAGAAAAAGAAATAAAAAGGATACAAATTGGAAAGGAATAAGTGAAACTTTCATTATTTGCAGATGACATTATTTTATATATAGAAAACCCTAAAGAATACACTACAAATCTTTTAGAAATAATAAATGAATACAGTCAAGTTGCAAGATACAATATCAACATACAAAAATCAGTTGCGTTTCTATACACTAACAACAAAGTAGCAGAAAGAGAAATTAAGAATACAATCCCATTTAAAATTGCAACAAAAAGAATAAAATACCCAGGAATAAACTTACTCAAAGAGGTGAAAGATCTGTACACCGAAAACTGTAAAATATTGTTGAAAGAAATTGAAGAAGACACAAAGAAATGGAAAGATATTCTCTGATCTTGGATTGGAAGAGTTAACATAGTTAAAATGTCCATACTTCCTAAAGCAATCTATAGATTCAATGCAATCTCTATCAAAGTTCCAGCAACATTTTTCAAGAATTAGAACAAAGAATCCTAAAATTTATATGGAACAACAAAAGACTCTGAATAGCCAATGGAATCCTGAGGAAAAAGAACAGAGCTGGAGGTATCACACTAGCTGATTTCAAAGTAAACTACAAAGCTATAGCAACCAAAAGAGCATGGTACTGACACAAAAACAGACACACTGATCAATGAAACAGAATTGAGAGCCCAGAAATAAACCCACACATCTATGGACAGCTAATTTTCAGCAAAGGAGCCAAGAGCATACAATGGAGAAAGGAGAGTCTCTTCAATAAATGGTGTTGGGGAAACTGGACGCCCACATGCAAAAGAATGAAATTAGACCATTATCTTACACCATGCACAAAAATCAACTCAAAATGGATTAAGGACTTGAATGTAAGACCTGAAACCATGAAACTTTTAGAAGAAAACATAGGCAGTATGCTCTTTAGCATTGGTCTTAGCAGCATATTTTCAAGTACCGTGTCTGACCGGGCAAGGGAAACAAAAGAAAAAAATAAACAAATGGGACCATATCTAATTAAAAAGCTTCTGCACAACAAAGGAACCCATCAATAAAACAAAAAGACAATCTAACAATTGGGAGAAGATATTTGCAAACCATGTATCAGGTAAGGGGTTAATATCCAAAATGTACAAAGAACTCATACATCTCAACAAAAAAACCAAAACCCAGTTAAAAAGTGGGCAAAAGATCTGAACAGAGATTTCTCCAAAGAAGATATACAGATGGCCAACAGGTGCATGAAAAGATGTTTAACATCATTAACTATTGGAGAAATGCAAATCAAAAGAACAACGAGATATCACCTCATTCTGGTCAGAATGGCTATAATGAAGATGACAGGAAGCAACAGGTGTTGCAGAGGATGTGGAGAGAAGGGAACCCTCCTACACTGCTGGTGAGAGTGCAAACTGGTGCAGCCAATATGGAAAAGAGTGTGGAGTTTCCTCAGAAAATTAAGAATAGATCTACCATAGGATCCAGCTATTCCACTGCTGGCTATTTATCCAAAGAACTTGAAAACACAAATACATAATGATATATGCACCCCTACGTTCATCGCAGCATTATTCACAATAGCCAAGACTTGGAAGCAACCTAGGTGTGCCTCAAGGGATGAAGGGATAAAGAAAATGTGGTATATATATTCACACTGGAATACTACTCAACAATAGGAAATGATGAAATCCGGCAATTTGTGACAACATGGATGGACCTTGAGGGTATTATGCTAAGTGAAATAAGTCAGAGGGAGAAAGTCAAATACCATATGATCTCACTCCTAAGTAAAAGATAAAAGCAACGACAAACACATAGCAAGAGAGATTGGTTTGGTAGTTACCATAGGGGAAGGGGGAAGGCGGAAGGTAAAAGGGGTAACTAGGCACACATGTGTGGTGATGGTTTATAATTAGTCTTTGGTTGGTGAACACGATGTAATCTACACAGAATTCCCACTATATTACGATATACACCTGAAAGTTATATAATGTTATAATCCAATGTTACTGCACTAAAAAATTAAAAAATAAATAATTCTAATAGAAATTAGCATTTACCTATTGTTACAACAATGCTTCCTCTACTTTGAAATTGTTGGTTGTGATAGTTGTACAAGTGCATTTATTTATTCATTCGATAAACACATCTTTCCAGTCACTTTCCAAGTGCTTTAAAAATATTAACTCATTTGGTCTTCATTAAAGTACTTAAATAAAGAGAATAATCCCAACTCCTCCTCTGATCGGTGGTGTAACCTGTGATTTGTTATTTCAGTTAAGGAAACTACCCAGTAGATGTGAAACTTGTCTCCTTGATAAAATAAACAGTGGTATTAATTTCTTTCCTTTAGGAATAATGTTACCACTCTTGCTTACCACTCGTTTATTCATCCATTACTAAAGTGAGTATATTGATTTCATCAGAGATGCAAGGTAATTTTGGATAATTATTATTATTTTTTGCAGTGAGGGGGTTGATGAGTCTCCCATGACAACATAAAGGTACTAACAATTAGATTCTTACTTTAATCCAGATACACACACAGAGACACACATATACAGTCTCATTGATATCTTAAAACAAACCAAGGGTCTCTGTACTTTTTTATATTATAGACAAGAAACTAAGGCTTAGAAATATTAACTAACATCTCTAAAGTCACATGTATTAAGAGACAGAACTGTTCTTCTAAGAATTGTTGATTTAAATGCTATTTTTCATCCATTATAACACATTTGAAATTCCAATATATTGAAATAAGATTAGAATTTTATTTTAATTAGTAACACATAAAGAAGCAGACAAAATGACTAAACTCAAATATTTGAAAAAAAACACAGCTCTAAATAAGGCATAACCAAAGAATAAAACTCAAGGGAATTTTTTTTTTATTAAGGTTATGATAGTTAAAAACCTTGTGAAATTACAGTTGTACATCATTATTAGTCATGTTGTAGGTACACCACTTCACCCCTAGTGCCCTCCCCCCACCCCCCTTTCCCCTGGTGACCACTGATCAGTTCTCTTTGTCCATATGTTAACTACCACCTATGAGTGGAATCATACAGAGTTCGTCTTTCTCTGTCTGGCTTATTTCACTCAACATAATACCCTCAAGCTCTATCCATGTTGTTGTGAATGGGAAGACTTTGTCCTTTTTTATGGCTGAGTAGTATTCCATTGTATATATATACACTATATCTTCTTTATCCAATCATCAGTTGCTGGGCACTTAGGTTGCTCCATGACTTGGATATTGTGAATAATGCTGCGATGAACATAGGGGTGCATGGGACTTTTGGAATTGCTGATTTCAGGTTCTTAGGATAGATACCCAGTAGTGGGATGGCTGGGTCATAAGGTATTTCTATTCTTAACTTTTTGAGGAATCTCCATACTGTTTTCCATAGTGGCTGCACCAGTTTGCATTCCCACCATTCCCATTTTAAAAAATTCTAAGACCTTGAGGGTCTGATGTTAAGCAAAATAAGCCAGACAGAGAAAGACAAACACTGCATGATCTCACTCATATGTGGAAGATAAACAAACACATGGAAAAAGAGAACAGATTAGTGATTACCAGAAGGGAAGGGGGTTGGGAGGTGGGCAAAAGGGGTAAAGGGGCACCTATGTATAGTGATTGATAAAAATAGACTATTGGTGGTGAGCATGATATAGCCTATACGGAAACTGATAAATAATAATGTATGCCTGAAATTACACAATGTTATAAACCATTATGATCTCAATAAAATAATTGAAAAAATTTCAAACTGTTCGTTTACAAGAATACAACTGCTGGAAAATATAATTAAAAACAAAATTTCCTTCCAATCCAGAAAACCTCTCCACAAAAGTAGAAAAGAAAGAAAAGTTATAATATTGAATAAACATTAATCCAAAATGTGATGGTTGTCATAGGCAGTCCACTAAAGACACTGTAAAGACATAAAATAATCTCACCCTTAAATAGCCAAACATAGACCATCCATTGCATACATAATCTCAAGATAAACAACAACCCATCCACAAGTGAGAAGGCTTGGCAGCATCGCTTGTCACACATAGTTCATTCTAGATTCACCTAATAATTGACGTGATCATCTGTGTTAGTTAATTGGCTTTAAAGGAAAAATAAGCCTCTTATCTTTATGACAGAAAATACTTCTGCCACTTGGAGCAAGGTATCAACAAAAGTTAGGCTCCTATATTGCCACAGAAAGTGAGAGATTGAGGCGCTATCTTCTTTAAGGACCTGTATCACTTATTTCTCCTCTTGTCTGTTATCATATCACTTATATTCATATATGTACATATATATGGGGCAATACATGTGTATTTATATGTAAATGTGGCAATAAGCATTATGGCAATAAATTCAACAATTTATCTTAAATGAACAAATGTTGTAAAAAATACAACTTATCAGAACTGACCCAAATGCAATATAAACAGGTTTTTAGTCCTGTATCTGTCAAAAGATTGAATTCATTTTCGATGGCGTCACCTTAAACAAATCCCAGAACACCAATTCTCCACAATTTTCAAAAGGAGAGGAAAAAGAAATACTTTCCAACTGACTTTATAAAGAAGAAAAACGTAGTCAGTTTACTAGATGCTGGAGGACCATTTGAAAAAAAGTCAACTACCAAAACTCTGAGCAAATTAGGGATAGAGAAGAGCTTCCTCAGGAAGAGATAAGTACATCAAACCTATATGTAAACTCTGTGCCCCCAACCGTCTGCCCTGCAGGTACGAGACGGAATCTTATCAAGCTTTTTCACCAACTCCCTCACTGAGCCTTGATCTGCGCCCTGCCCTGTGCGAGGATCTTGTCCGTTATTCTCAACGGCCACATCTGAGTCGGAGCTGCACAGCTTTAACGGTCTCCATCCTGGAAGATGAGACAAAACAGTCCTCTCTGTTTTCCGCCTGAGTGGGCCTGAGAATGTTTAAATTTGGAAAATTCCACCAAAATTGCCACTGAGCAGAGAGGGAACTGAAGGAGATTCCTTAAGGCATATTTACATTATATAAGTGGTGGGACAATTTAACTATCTCACAGGCAAATATTTCTCTGGAAACCAAGTTTCTACATAAAGATCTACCAAGATTGTTTTGTCTATCCACTGTCAAAAAGCATTTCATTCTGTTACGTAAAGCATATATGTTTCTCCTACGTTTTAGGTACAAAATGAATATAACTTTGTATGAACTTTTCAACTACATTTGGAAGTTCAATGTCTCTCTATTTAAATTAATTTTATGCACATAATGTGGGTTAAATATCTTGAGAAATGACATATAAATTGGTAGTATTAAAATATCTAATAGGAGAAAACTTCAGATTCATTGTATTAGTACTTGTCTCTGAGAGACTGAACAAATAAATAGACAACAGCCAGGGCATATATGAAAATAGAACTCTGACCTACAAAACTCTGTCCCACAATCTATAGCCCAGGAAGCCAAACTTCTGGAGCACTGTAACAATTGGCCCCAAATGGTCAGGACTTAATTATTAACTGCCAACTTTTCTAAGTTCTGTCCCTTCTTACTTCAGTTTCCAACTTAGGGCCAACCACAGAAAGACAAATATCCTCTAACTAATCCCATGGGATGCCTCACTTCTAGCTAGGTGGCCTCCAGCTTCCCCAGGCCAACAGTCTCCAAAGGGCACACCTAAAGCCCTTCCTTTTTCCCACTATAAAGCCTTCCCACTGCTCTGTCTGCCTGTGAGTCGCTGGCAAACACAGGTGAAGGTGGATGGCTCCTTATCTCTCATGGCAAGCTCTGCGTGAATAGCATTTGTTTGTTCTCGTTTGGGTAGTCCTCACTTATTTCAACATCTCTCAATTTAAGGAAAATATTCAACCCCATTCTAACCTGGTAAGTATACGTTTCAATGAATCATTTAATTATTTTCTATTAAAATCAAACATATTAAAAATGATGGCAGCAAAAACAATATAATCAAATCAGTCAATTGGATGTGTTTATGAGGTTAGTGCAGTATGACTGGAATTCTTTATGATGGTTTGCAGATTTACTCAAATTGGCAGAAAATTTATTTCAATATTAATTAAGTATTCAATTACCTCAACGTTAATTTATTCAGATTGGCAAGAACTTCATTTCAACATTTATTTCAGTCATATTGATTAAAATGTATGAAAATTTTAAAATTAGTTTCCAGAAATAAGTTTTCAATAGTATGATACATGTTTCAAATCTATATCTTATTACAAATGAAGAATCATTTGACTTTTTTCTTCTTGTAAGGCACCCTCCATTCCAAAATATTTTTAATTCGATAGCTGTCTTGGTTTCTTTTCTATCTTATTTAATATTCACATCAGTCGTGTTGCCCTTGGGGGCCTGAGACTTAGCAACTGGATAGAAACATCACTTGGGGGAGTTGATGAACCACAAATCAGAAATCCCATGATGGAGAAACTGTCATCTAAAAGGAAAGCGTAGGGAGGAGACTAAGGGAGGGGTAAATTAAGTCCAACAGTTGTGGAGAAGTGATTCAAATTCAGGACAAGGGTGCTATTCCATTGGCAAGAGAAGATAAATTACAAAACAAAGCCGGACTGAGATATTTCTGGGTCATCTCTGGCTTACAATAAAATGTAATATTGAAGACACAAGTCAACTCTTGTACACACCGTTGCCAAGTCAAGGTTTTTGAGCATCCAGATCCATATAAAATTAATTCCACCTTCAGTTTCCAAAGTGATTTTGAGAAGTTTCTGCAACTTTATGATTTTTTAATCTGAATGGTATCTCTATGCCCCTCTTCCAATTTTATGAGTTGATTTGAGATGTCTGATTCTGGAATTGCATCATATCCCAAGTTTTCCAAGCCACCATTTTAACTTTTAAATTATTATTGTCCTCTGATTGTTTAAAATGTTTTTCCTCATGTATTTGAAATGGTATTCTTTATGGTTAGTACAGGCTAATGTAGAATCTTTAAATTAACATGAAATGACTCCTAGAAAGTTACTCTTGCTTCACTTATTTGAAAGTAAAAAAATTCCTTTTCCTAAAGCTTTGCCTTCAGTGTTAATTTATGTCATTTTAAATAAACAGCTACTTTTCCAAACTTTAGCTTTTCCGAAGGATAGTCAAAATAAGGTGATTAAGAAACTTCAGGGGATTCAGTCTTCATGACTTAGTTCATTAAACAGCCAAAGGCTTTTGCAGAAAACAATCATAGTAAGCAAAAAACATGTCTCATAATGTGAGTCTGGCTTATCCTGAGGAGTGCAGATTTTCCCAAGAGCTCGTTTCGAATTAGAGTAAGTTGGCTAAATGAAAGCCAAGCTTAGGAACAAAAGCAACAGTGAGAGTTTTTATAATGAATTATATATAGCTCATTGATTTCCTCTGAATTATGGTCAGTATGATTTGATTGACATCTATTTGTATGTAAAGGTATTTTTGTTGCCATACCAGGGTGATCACCATAACAATCAGATAGGATATTCACAGGGTTGCACCCATGCTGCCACCTCCTCCTGTTTGGAAAATCATGTTCTAATCAATTTCTTGCTTATTGCTCTAGGAATGTGCTAGGCCTTCCCCAAGTGGTCTGAAATTCTCTTCATATTCTGCAGCAGTGTTTTCTGTTGTTGTAACTACTCAGGCTTACTTGGGTAAATTATTATGTTGTCAGTGGAAATATTAGGAGCTTTGCAGACAAATCCTATTGCAGGAGCACATGGTTCTGCTGACGCCTGCCTTGAAGATATGTTTCTATGGAGAGCCAAGCCATTGGTCTACTTTTTGTAGAAGCTGCTGGGTATTGGTGCTGTTGATGTTGATGGTGGAGTCTCTTTTAGTTTGCACTTTGCTGAAAAATGCCACCTTGGGCATTTCTATCTGCTCTGTTCCTAAAGCACTTAAATTTTTAAATTGGATTTCTGTCATTTTTGTACTGATTTGTAGGAATTCATGCTGTATTCTGAATAGAAGCATTTCATCAACTATATTCACGGCAAATAGCTTCTTCTCTCTTTGTCTTCCTTTTTCATTCATTTCTGTCTATTAATGAAAAGAAATTCTTATTTTAATGTGGTCAATTATCAATTTTTTCGTAATGTTTACTACTTTCTAAGTGTTGGTTAAGAAATGTTTCCTCTAAGTTTATGAAGATATTCTCTGATCTGAAATATTTATTGGCTTATCTTTCACATTTAAGCATACAAGAACAAAATAGTAACAACTTATATGAATATTTTGAGGTAGGTGCAAAATTTCATCTCTTATATATGACTATCTAATTGGCCCAGTACCATTGAAAGTAAAGTTTTCTTTCCTCAGCACTGCAATATTACCTTTGTATTAAATGATATGGGTCTCTTTCTGAACTTGCTATCCTGATCCATGGGTCTCCTTGCTTATCCTCCTGGAAATAAAACAGTACTTTACTAGCACCATTTTATAACAACTCATTATATCTAGTACAATTAGTATACCTCTTTGTTCACCTTTAAATCTCTTAAGCATCCTTGGTCCTTTGAATTTTCATACACATTTTAGAATCAACTTGTCAATTTACTCAAAAAAGAAAAATAAAAACTTCTGTAGTTTTGACTGGGTTTACATTGAATTTACAGATCAATTTAAGAGAATATGTATTTTAGCCATTTGAAGAGCTCCAATTCAAGAATATATTTATATCTCTCCATTTGCTAATATCCTCTTCAATTTTATTCAACTTTATAGATTTCTTACACATATTTTTAGATTGACTCCTAGATATTTGACATCTTTTAATTTTATTCTGTTTTATTTCTTTTTATAGTGGTTTGTTACCATTTTATATAAATACAATTGATTTTGCATATTACAATTGCATATCAATTTTAGTATAGTGATCTTCCATCTAAGTATATTGTGAAATTTACTTATTAATTCTCATTGTTTATTTCCAGACTTTTTTGACATGGCACATACACAATTATGTCATTTGTGAATAATTAAAGCTGTATTTCTTTATTTTCAATTATTATGCTATTAATATTTTGCCTTGCTTTTTAGGTAAGTCCTTCAATATAGTATTAACTGAAAGTAGTGAAAATCAATAATCGTTTCGCATTTCTGACTCAGAAAAAATGAGTTTGGCATTTCAGATTAGGTATAATGTTTACTGTAAATTTTCTATACATACTTTTTATTTGGATTCAGAACTTCTACACTAAAATTTCTAAGTATTTTAATCACAAATGAATGTTGAATTATCAAAAACCTTATCTGTCTTGCTTAAGATAAAATAGTGTGTTGCTTAGTTGTTATGATTTTCTTCTCTCTCCTTATTTTCTTAATCTGATATATTTACCAATTATTCTGAGGTCTTTTATTGAAGTGTACAAATTCTAGATCTACAACTCAATGAAATATTCATACATTTAACAACTCAAAGTAACCAGGATGCAAATTAAGAAATGCATTAAGCCCCAATACCCTCTGATGCTTCCTCCTAGTGACTGACCAAACTATGCTAACTTCTAACTTCATGTATTAATTTTGTCTGTTTTTAAATCTTACATAAATTGAATTATACATATGTACTCTTTTGTGTCTGCCTTTTTCATTCAAAATTATTTTCTGAGATTCATTTCTTTTGGTTCATGTGATTACAACTTGTACCATCAATTTCGGGTGCATTATATGTATGAATATAATATAACTTACTATCTTTTCTACTATTATGATCGTTTGAGCAGTTTCCAGTGTGGGGGTTATTATAAATAGTATTACTACTATTTACAGTATTGGGTGGCATGACTGGTTGGCCTCATCTTGCTGCTTATAATCCTGTTGATGGGAGTCTTGTTGAATGGTAGCCCATGTCTTTCAGATTAATTAGATAGATGATGGACTGGAATATTCATGGAAAAGTTTTCCAGGAGACATGATGATGTAGAAGTGAGGGGTATGTATTGTCTGTGGATAATTCTCTATAGTATTTCTATATATCTTGGGGCAGATTTTGATTCAGTCTATAGTTTTCAAGGAAGTTTACCTAGCAAACAACATTGAAAGATAGAAATAGTGTCCTCCCCTAGGGTAGAAGGAAAATTTGTTTCTTTGCCAGGATAGTAAAGATGATATCTCCTTCTAGAGCAAAGGTTAGGCAGGTTTGTTTGCAACTTCCTTATAAGAGTAGAGGTTTTCTAAGCCAGAGGTTTCTTAGCTGTGAAACAAATCCAGCATCTACCTGAGTGCACCTCAGCACCATCACCATGGAATTTTGGGGGTTTGGAGAGTATATTGGATATATACACAAAGCTCACGCTGCCTGCTGTTCTCTCCAATAAAGTTCATTGCTTTTGATTGAAGAATCTTGTGTTTCCTGACAGCGTCTATGAAATTTAGGCAGATTAATTTCTTAACTTGAAAGCAGGGGGTAATCTCAAACCTTTCACGATTTTTAACATGTAACTCTGTTTCATTCTGGTTATTTATTTTTTTGGCTTACCTTCTAGTTGAATAATCCTCTTTTCATCAGTATCTAATATGATCTTAAACATATTTACTCAGTTCTTAATTTCATTTATTATAACTCTTAGTTCTAAATACCTTTTTTTTTTATTATAGACTTTGTTTTTCTCCCGTTTTCTCTCTCTCTCTTTTTTTCCTTTGGTCTTTTAGCTTCCTAAGCATACTAATCATCACTTATTTTAAACTCTGTGACTGATAACTCCATTATCTATATCCTCTATGGGTCAGTGCCTTTGGCCAGTTGTTTCTTTTGCTTTTCACTCACAGTTTGATCCTTACATGCCTAGTTAATTTTGGTTGAGTGTTTTATTATATTATACCTTATTAAGATAATTTGGGGTTCTGGATTATATAATTTTCACCCAGAGAGAATTTTCCTTTGCTTCTGGCAATGTTGTGAAATTGAGATGATTTGAAACTGACTTTAGTTTTAGTGAGGCCATGTCTCTTTTCAGTTCACTTTTATTCCTATATGGCAGCTGTTTGAGGGCCCATTCCAAATTCTGTGGATTTTTTCCAGGTACCATTGAACTCCAAGCTTGTCCATCTTGGCCCATGAGTCTGTGGAAAACTTTGCTCAGCTTCCTCACCTCACAGCTTCTGCTTCCAAGTCATTGCAGTTATATGTCTGAAAGAGAAAAGGTCCTAAATGGTCATTTTACCCATTTAGTCTTCTCTCCTCTCCAAGACCCTGATTTCACAATTACTCACTGACTTTTTCTTCTCTGTTGCATTTTTACTTGGTTCAGTAAGTATTCATTCTCAGTGAAGAGTTATTCCAAACCATCTAGTCCACCATTACTGGGAACAGAAATCCCTCAAACTTTTTAAAGCCCAACTTATTTAGCTTATCTTACCTTTCCCTAAAGATGAAATATTTCCCAGTAGACTTTCAGTATGTAAATCACCTAAGTTTCTTTTGGTTCTGCCCCATTTGTCCTAAAGTCATATTTATTCATGTCTGAATCCTAGCATGTACAGTATTTATTTTCAAGCAGGAAATGCTGCTTTATATTAATTATTAAATGTTATATGTCTATATATTGCATATACAAATGTCATAAAGATATAGATATGGTATATATTTGAGAGAAGACCTTAAAATAACAACAGAAAAACTATACCATGAATCTTTTCCCAAAACTGCAAAATTATCATGGTTTTTTTACCAAGAAAACTAAGCACTGGGAAAGAGAAAAAAACTAATATATTTCAAGGATCAGAAAAGAATGCTTCTGTGCTAACATTTCCTAGGTATCCAGAATATCACAATAGTCAATTGTTTAGAACATAGACTTATAGAAGGAAAAGTATAATTGGAATTTGACCTCAAGCTAATACACATTCAACTCATTGAAATTTTGAAGCCATCTAATTTAAATATTAGCAAATTTTAGGTGTAAAATTATAAAAAGATATCATGACGAATTGTCATAATGAACTTATCATTGCATTGATTCCCCGTTCTGAGGAGTAAAGGATTTTATGGTAAGTTAAGTGTGAATCCCTGGAACTCCCTCTCACCACCAAAACAGTTTATCAACAATAATTATATACCCTTGTCTGAATGATAGGACTTTAGAGGCTTTTAATATGTGAGGATGGTGATTGCTATTAAAAGTCAACATACATCATTTTGGTCTGAACTGAAATCTAGGAAGTCTTGGAGAACCATAGTATATTAACTTACAAGTGTAGCTTCTTTTCTTTTCTTTTTTTTTTTTAAAGATTAGCACCTGAGCTAACAACTGTTGCCAATCTTTTTTTTTTATTGCTTTTTCTCCCCAAATCTCCCCAGCACATAGTCGTATATTTTAGTTGTGGGTGCTTCTAGTTGTGGCACGTGGGATGCCGCCTCAAACATGGCCTGATGAGTGGTGCCATGTCCACACCCAAGATCCGAACCAGCGAAACCCTGGGCTGCCAAAGCGGAGTGTGCGAACTTAACCACTCAGCCACGAGGCCAGCCCCTGTAGCTTCTTTTCTAGAGAAGATCTTTCTGGAGCAAATCAATTCATTTCCTATCAACTTATATCCCATTGTTGATATGGCAATGTTCCCTTTATCCTCATAAACATAGAATATCACAATCAGTTTGGTTTAACCTAGTAGGTATACCAATATACCTTAACATATTTTCCCAAGGCTAGGTCATATCTCAAACTTGGCACCACTTCTTAGTCTTCAGGAATCTTTAGTGTGTCTTTATTCCAAGGGACATCAACACATGAACCTACTATGTTGATAACATCATGCTGATAGAACTGCAAAGTTCAAATTAATGAATGATTTAAATGACATGGTGATATGTTTGTCAGAAAGGGGAAAATGTACTTCACAAAATATGTAGGAATTTCATTTCAGGGGAGGTTATACGATCCCTCTACATCATAGAATAAAATGCTGTACCTTCTTGTCACTGTCACCAAAAGGAGACACAAGAGGTTTGACTCAAAGTGTTTACTTTGTGATCTGAAAGATAACCAAACTTCAAAGAGACTCACAGCAAGATGAGCGTCTCTAGTTAGACCTTTATAGTAGCTAAGTGAGTCTGTCACATAGCTCTTTGACCCAGCAAACTTAATATCAGCCAAGCATTTGTGACATTTCAGAATGTTCTACAGAGGCTGTAACAAACCACAATTGGAAACCACAGTGGAAACTTTTTAGTTTCAAAGCAGGATCATGCCATCTTTCCCATATAACCATTATCATTTTCAGAAATAGCTTTTGGTTTGGTAATAGGCCATGAAAGACTGTAGAACCTGAAACCTTGAATGGTTATCACGTTACCATATGATCCTAAATGTTCTTTTTGAATTGTTTGTATTGAATTGACATAATTTTGTGTGTATATCATCCTAAAATAGAACTTGAGATATATATGTAATTCTCTATTATGCACAAATAAGTTGCGTGATCAGACCAGGTCATTAACCTTCCCACCATGATTATTCCCACCAGGTAACTGGCTCTCCCTCAATTCATCCTTTGCTCATAAGGCATTTTCTTTGATAATCTGAGAAGGAGGTGGGAAATAACATTTTATTGTCAACTTTGCCATATATGCCAGCAAAACAACAAGAAATGGACTGTGGTAACAGTATAGCCTTCTCAGGAGTGGTTCCGAAAGCCATCAGGACAAGGAATGGCTTGCCAGGAAATATTCCTTAGTGTGGTGCATCTTCTGATCCTTTGTTTGGAAAGAGATATGGAATAAGATAAGGATATCCCACAATTCACAGCAAAGGTGGTTAATTTTGTCAGATAGTCCAGGAAATGAAAGAAGCAAGTTTGAGCAATTAGGAAACATGAGGAAGATTCTTGCAGAGACATCTTGTATAACGGACCAGAGTGTGAAAACATTTGTGTCACATGTGAATTCTTATCAAAAGACCATCATGGCAGGGGAGATTTTAATAATCAACTGAACAATATTACTTAAGGTAAATATGGAAGGGATTCTCCTTCACTCGCCACTGCAATGCTTTAATAAAGACCTCTCAAAGAGGTTAGTTTGCAAATAGGAGACTATGCACAAAATCAGTGGCATGGACTTCCTGTAACTAGGCTATTTTAGTTATTGCTGCCTTTGAGTACTCAAAGTTGTCAGTAGAATTAAGCAGCCTCAAGCCCCTAATACTGTGTTATATGCTTAAGGTAGCCTTGAAAGATGTCACTTTTATTTACCTCTTTCGCCTTGGAGAGAGCAGCAGTGTGTCTTCACTCATATTGATACTCATTAGTGTTTTGAAAATTCTTTGTCTGCCTTCATGCCTCTGCCAGTACCATTATCCATGCACTGAGTAAATGATGACAAACTACATTAGTATTTTATAGAGCATTGCTTCTGACTGAGGGATTCTTTATGCAGCAAAATAAGGAAAGCAGTGGGCCAATGTCCATGGGGGTCATTAGTTTTCCCAGTCAGTCAGGTATTAGTTGTAAACAGCATCATGCAAGGTGCAGAATATATTTTGCACAGGCCTGAAAGCCAATAAATAGAAGGAGGGGATGATACCCCCCCAAAGTTACCCTTAGGTAACCATTCACAAAATATTTGCTTACTATTTCTGTGGCAGTCATCTTGTGCAATTTAGAGATTTTAGTACGTCAAGAAGACAGGCTTCCATTAGTGGACTCGTGATTCCATTGAATTGGAAGATGTGACAGCAACTTGTCTTTTTGCTCTTCTGATAACAATTGGGGAAAAGTAGGAATTTTCATATTGGTTTAGGTGGCTTCCACAGATTGGAAGCAGGAGAGAGTTTGAATGGAGCCCACATTTTGTCTGGAAATACTTCATTGCACTTTTTTCATGTTTTTACTTCTTCTCCCCAAAGTCCCCTGGTATGTAGTTGTACATTATAGTTGTGAATGACTCTGGTTGTGCTATATTTGAGACATCACCTCAACATGACCTGATGAGCAGTGCTACATCTGTGCCTAAGATCTGAATCGGCAAAGCCCTGGGCTACCGAAGCAGAGTGCGCGAACTTAGCCATTCGGCCACAGGGCCGGCCCCCTCATTGTACTTTTATATGTAATGGTGACTGCTAATGAAAGACTATAGTAACAGCATAAAAATGGTACCACCATGGGCTCAGATCTTTCAGAAGTAAAGGTTTGGTTTATGTTACAAACAAAGCTTTAGAACCTAACCAGTTGAGTTCCAGATTAAAGTTAAAAGGAACATGATAGAGGCCAGCCGGGTGGTTCAGCGGTTAATTTCACACATTTTGCTTCAGTGGCCCAGAGTTCACCAGTTGAGATCCCAGATGCGGACCTACACACCACTTGTCAAGTCATGCTGTGGCATGAGTCCCACATATAAAGTAAAGGAAGATGGGCTCAGGGCCAGTCTTCCTCAGCAAAAAGAGGACAATTGTCAGCAGATGGGAGCTCAGGGCTAATCTTCCTAAAAAAAAAAAAAAGGAATATAGTATAGTTAATGGAGGAGAAAGATTATGAATTCCATCTATGGTTCAGCAATAGGTTGCAGAATTTATCCTTTCCTAAAATTAGTTGCTTTCCTTTTCATATATATATGTTATTACTTCCTTCCCCAAAACTATATATAGAGTATATTGCTTGTGGTTAACTATGCAACTTAATCTGCATGTGAGCTAATATTTAGACAGTACCAGATCAGAACTAGAGGATAAGAAGACAATACCAAGATCAGATCCTATGTATGCCTTGGCATTGTATATAATAAAGTTGGGTTTGCCTCCCTTTGGGTCACATGGTCACATATGCATGAATTTTACATTGATAAGGGAAGAGTTGCGTTATGTTTCTTGGGGACAGTTTTTTGGTTTGGAAGTTTATTATGCAAGAAGAAGTGTTTATGTGGATGTTGAGTCACCAAGTTTTTGATTATTATCGTCATTAGTTTTATTTGTATTACTCAACATGTTAACACACTACCTGTCTTAAGTTAGTCTACTACTATGTTGTTCTGAATTCTTCCACTTATAGTATGGAGGAAGAAGGGCTCACTATTTTCTCTTTTTACCTCCTGGAGAGTTGGAAATAAGCATGTGACCTACAATCATCCATTTAAATGTTCTTACCTGGAGCTTTGAATACTGAGGGAATGGCTTAAAAATAAATGGCCAATCACAGTCGTGGTGTGGAGATTAGAGTAGAGGTGACCCTGGGAGGCAATGAGGTGGGACCATTGGGCATGCCTGAGTCTGTGTCTGTGATATAATATTTGTCGAATTTCACATTTCCTAGCTTTCCTTTCCCTCAACAATTTTCTAAACCTTGTTCTCTAGTCTTTTTGTTGATTCTTTGAACAACTAGATATCCTTCCAATAAATTTGTTTCCTGCTTAAGTTAGATACAGTTAATTTCTGTTATTTCCAAAGCAGAACTCAAACTGACAGAGAGGAAAAAGCATATGAGTTACCTAGAAACTAAAGTAAATGGCAATATGTGAGCATCAAAAACTGAATTTATCCCATACTATGCAGCATATGTGAACAAAAAATAATTCCATAAGATTAGTTGCATGTTATGTATCAGGAAAATAAAAACATTGGGAAAGGAGTACAGTTCGAGGAACAAGAGTTTATATGAAGGACACAGAAGATGCAGGCTTTGGAGTAGATTGAGGAACAGACTAATCAAAAGACACAAATCCTCTTGATTACTAATTAGGTATAGAAGGTAAAATGGAAGCAAGAGAGATTTGACTTTAAATTTATATAGAGACTGAACCAATGTTTCACAAAGTTGCCTGAGTATAAGAATTACTTGGCGCCTTATTAAAAGTAGGGATACAAGACTCTCCACTGTAGATTCTGGTGTAGTCTTGAGATGGATCCGGGGATATCCACACTTTTATTTAAGTCCTTAGATAATCTCACAATCCAAAATGCTTGGGACAGTTCTGGACTAAAAACAATTTTCTATGAAAGAGTACTAATTATCAACAGATGTTTGAAACTCAGATAATTATGATTTAAGGGATATTTTTGCATATAATAAGAATACAATCATGCGTTTGAAAAAGTTTCAAAAATGAGATTTGAAAAAGTCACACAGTTTCAGAATGTCGTCTCCAGCTCAACAAACTGGAGACATGTGAGTTATTTTATTATGTTGCTTGTAGGTAGCTTGGACTTAAAAAGTGCAGAAAGGGAAAGCAGATTGTCTCTGGCTCCCTGAAACAGTCATACATTGCTTTCAAATTCAGTTGGCAAGGATTCAGTCAGAAACAGCTGCAGGAATTTAGCACTGAGCCATGTATTCACTGATCTCTCTACCTGTTACTCTAATTACTACACTATAAAATTTTTATTTTTATTCCAGCTACCTCTGATGCTGCTAGAAGATCATAGAGTAAACACAGCAGGGAATAGTAGTCTAAGATGAGAAAGCAATGGAAGAGAAGAAGGCAAGAAAACAGAGAAAATGAACTTGGAAGCTATGGGTCATCATGTACGGACTAACAAACAGACCCTCCACCTCTTATGGTTTCTGCTTCCAATCTAGCCTCAAAAGTAATGGAAATTGCATTGAAGCTGGCTAATATATTTAGCAGACAGTACGGTATCAAGTAACAAATTGAGTAATTGAGTCAATATACATATATTAAAAGAGAGGGAGACAAATTTATTATAAGGCTACCCTTTCACACATTTCCTTCATTTCCTGATCATAGGTTTTTTAACCTACATTGCAAGCAGAAGATAGTCTGAGATCTCCCCAAATTATATTCAGCTTTTCCTAAATTTGAATATTTTTAGATCAGCCTTGGTCATATCTCCTTTTGTGATATAACTAGCACTGTCAAAGAGGTATGACATTTTATACACATATGATTTTGAGGGTCTATACTATAATCCTTTGGAAGAAGAGACTGACAAAAGGAAAAAGAGAGGAAGGATAGTTGTAAGAGAGGCCAAGACCCCAAATGGTAATTAAGTTCGTGATCTTATAAGTTTCTCTCTTAGATTCCACATTGTTTTTGGAATCTCACATTTTCAATTATTTTTTAAATACAAGTGAAAAGAAAACTCAACATAAACTTCCTTAAGACAAATGGAACTTAGAAGTTATGCTGCTCAAAATGCAGAGTTTTGTGAAACTGGACCCAAGTGCTCCAACGTGTCCCTAGTGTCCTCTCTTTGGTTTTAAGGCTGGTATCTTGGTCAAAGAAGGTAGCACCATGCAGTGTCAGCATGCAATGACACCATAGTGGTTCCTGACAATGTACTCCAGACTAGAAGCTCACTTGAAAAATAGAGTCTGCCTCTCTATGTACAGAAACCAAGGAAAGTACAGAGATGGTGTCTCACATCCTCTGACCGAGTTATATGACCGATCTTGTGGTCAGTTATTCTGAGTAGACATTACTGGGTCATATTCCTGTCCCTGGATCCACAGGTGAAACTGACATTGCCTGAAAGACATGAAAAGAGAATTGGAAATAAATAGTAACTTAAAAGAAATTTGGAGTTCCATTATCAGAAAAATAAGCAAAGTTTGTTGGGCTTGCTGGAAAACTCACAGAACCTATTAGTATGTTTACAAATTTATTCTAGGAGTTAGTTAGATAGCTGGTTAATGTTTTCATGCCTAAAATGAAACATCATATCAATTAGAGGATGCTAAAGTACCCTAAAAATGCCCAAAAAAACTTAATTACAGGTTTTTGAAAGTACTCATGCCATACTCTATTATGGGCAATAATTAACAGCTGGGTCTACCTCTTTCACTTCATCATCATTAAAAAAAAAGAATAGAAAGAACTTCCATGGTTGAACAGTTCATTTACTTTCCAAATGCTTCCAGAATAAATATTTATTTCCAGACATTGCCAAAATCTTGCAACTAATGATTTAAATGTTTATCGTAGGGATGATTGCCAGTGGTAAAATGTTAATGACAGGGTTTTACACCAAATATTTAGGCATAGCTTCTTTAAAACATCCAAATTGAAGGAAAAAGTAAAATGTTTTCATACAATTAAGCTATGTTAATTTTTCAAATAATTCTGTAGCCCAATAATGGTCTAGTGTTGATTGTTCTTTCATTTTGTTAATCAATTCCCAAAGATTTGTCTTTATTTATTATGAATATTAATATTTTTAAAATTTAAAGAGACATTTATGCTTCAAGTACAAATTTACTACTTTGATAAGAAGAAATGCTTCTCGAAATTAAAGGCCACTTACTATTAAAACAAAGGGAAATGAAGGTTGTTGAAACTTTAAATATATTAGTACTCCTGGTTGCCAATGATCGAAATCCTTCTTACAGTAGCTTAAGGAATAGGGGAAATATACTAAATCCCAGACTCCGAGAAACATTTTAGAACCTTCTGAGAAGCCATGACTTGTATGCTACCATGACTTTTTCCTAAAGATTCTTTTCTGTTTAGATCCTTTTCCTCTTTTATTGTGTTAAGGTTTGCATTATATACATGTCAAAAGAGATATCAAAACTCAAGTTTCATGTTTAGTTTCTCTTTTCAGTGAAAAATATTCTTTTCCATATCAACCTACTTCCAAGTGCTGAATCTAATGGCGTCAATGCCACCCTTGGTCCCATCAATTTTGCTGAGAAGGCAGTTCCCTTATTAGGCCTGTGGAGGGACGAGGAGCAGCTCAAGAAAAGGTGCTCAGTGCTGAATGTTCCAGGTCTTACATTAATAATTTAAGGTGACACAAAACTCATTTTTCCCACTTCCTAAATTATTCTTAGTTATAAATAATATACATGAGAAAGGGGGATAAACTCTTTCAGGCTACCATGGTTCTACTGAGCTGTTTCCTTAAAACATGCTTCTATAGGTTAACAGCATTGCATTGGAATCCAGATTTCAATCACTCCAATTAAACTTTAATAAAACTAAACAAGATTAAACCCAATAGCATTTTATTTAACTTAAATTTCCTACATTATTGCCTCAATTTTTCTTTTATGTTTGTCTACCTTGAATGTGTAAATTAAACAGCTGAATTCTTTTTTTTTTTTTTTTTTGGCAAAGAAATCTTCTAGGCAAAAATCTGAGATGGGTAAAGGGAAATATTTAAAGTAGTCAACACTTAATTGGGCATACTGGTAGTTTTCCCATGCAAAGTTATAAACCAAATGCTTTCTGTTTAGCACTGAAAATCACACCTCCTATGGTTCACATTTACGTTTTGTCTAAGAACAGGTGGAAGAAGTCTGTATGCCAAGAAGCCTCCCATGGTATTCACAGTTTGAGAGCTTGGATTCAAAGGGGATCATCTGACTTGTAAACAGTTTTGCTTTTCATATAATTGACATGAAACTGGCAATACATCACACAAGTATGTTGTAGAATATTACCCTTCACACAATACAACGTTCTAACACTTGCTAGCAAAAATAGCTAAAAATGAAAGAACACATCATTAATGGTGAAGCAAAAAATATGTATTTTTCTCAATCAGTAAATACTTCACATCTCACTATAATCGTAGCTCCAAACTAATGACATAATTAATTAATGAATGGTTTCTTTTACACTATCTTAATGGTTTTTGATACTAAATTTGCACCATGATTTACATTACATTATGATAAAGGCTTAAATGGAATTATCACTTGAAGAAACTACTTCCAAGCCCATTGTTAAGTGTTCCCATATAACCGTGTAGATGCAGGTAGTCTCCTTGTAAACAGTAGAATCAGAATAAAGTTTTTTTTTTTTTAAAGATTTTATTTCTTTTCCTTTTTCTCCCCAAAGCCCCCCAGTACCTAGTTGTATATTCTTCGTTGTGGGTCCTTCTAGTTGTGGCATGTGGGACGCTGCCTCAGCGTGGTTTGATGAGCAGTGCCATGTCCACGCCCAGGATTCGAACCAAGGAAACACTGGGCCGCCGGCAGCAGAGCACACGAACTTAACCACTCGGCCACAGGGCCAGCCCCAGCCCAGAATAAAGTTTTATATCCTTTTCTAGAACCCAGACTTGAGCTCCTTATGGAGGGTAAGGATGTTATTTCTAGCCACAGAGATATTGTAACTGGAGTTATGATTGGTAGAGGAAAATAAAATGATAGTCACATGCTTTTAATAATTTATTTCACTCAACAAAATATTAGCTAATTGAATCCAACAATATATAAAAAGAATTACACACCACAACCAAATAGGATTTATCTCAGGTATGCAGGCTGGTTCAACATTTGGAAATCATTTAATATAATCCATCATATCAATAAGCTAAAAAGAAAGTCACGTGACCATATCCATAGATACAGAAAAAGCATTTGACAAAATCTAAAACCCATCCATGATAAAAATTCTCAATAAACTAGGAAAAGAGGGGAACTTAAGTTGATAAAGAATATTTAAAAACCCTACAGCTAAAATCATACTTAATGATGAGAAACTTGAAACTTTTCCACTGAGATCAGTCACAAGACAAGGAGTTACCTCTCACATTCATTTTCAACATTGTACTAAAAGTTCTAGCTAATGCAAAAGACAGGAAAATTTAGTAAAAGATATACAGATTGGGAAGGGAGAAATAAAACTGTCTTTGTTCTCAGATGACATGATAACCTATGTAGAAGATCGAAAAGAATCAACAAAAAATCTCTTGGAACTAATAAGTGATTGCAGCCAGGTTGTACGACACAAGGTTAACACACAAAAATCAATCGCTTTCCTATATATCAGCAATGAACAAGTGGAATTTGAAATTAAAAAGATAATATCATTTACATTAGCAGCCCAAAATGAAATATTTAGGTATAAATCTAACAAAATATGTACAAAATTTATATAAGGAAAACTATAAAACTCTGATGAATGACATCAAGAGAGAATAAACAAACAGAGAGATATAGTATGTTCATAGATAGGAAAACTCAATCTTTTCAAAATTTCAGTGTTTTCCAAGTTGATCTATAGGTTGAATGCAATCCCACTCAAGATCCCAGCAAGTTATTTTGTGGATAACAACAAATTGATTATATGGAGAGGCAAAAGACCCAGAATAGTCAAGACAAATATTGAAGGAGAAGAACAAAGTTGGAGGATTGACACTACCCAACTTCAAGTCATAACTATAAACCTACAATAGTCAAGAGAGTGTGATATTGCAAAAGAACAGACAAAATAGAAAGGCCAGAAATAGATCCACATAAATACAATGAACTAATCTTTGAGAAAAGAGCAAAGGCAACACAGTGGAGCAAAGATAAATCTTTTTGACAAATGGTGCTAGAACAATTGGCCATTCACATGCAGAAAACTGAATCTAGGTACAACCTTATACTCATCACAAAAATGACTCACAGACCTAAACGTAAAATGCAAAACTATAAAATTCCTAAAAGATAACATAGAAGAAATCCTAGATGATCTTGGTATGTCTGTGACTTTTTAGATACAACACTGATGGCATGATCCATGAAAGGAATAATTGATAAGCTGGACTTTACTAAACTTAAAGGCTTCTGTTCTGTGAAAGACAATATCAGGAGAATGAGAATACAAGACATAGACTGGGAGAAAATATTTGCAAAAGACACGTCTGATAAAGGCCTGGTATCCAAAATATACAAAGAACCCTTACAACTCAACAATAAGGAAGCAAATAACCTGATTAAAAAATGGACCAAACTTTAACAGACACTTCATCATAAAAGATATGCATATGACAAGTAAAAGTGTATAAAGATACTCTACATCATATGTTATAAGGGAAATGTGAATTCAAACAACAGTGAGATACTACTATACACCTATTAGAATGGCCAAGATCAGACACACAACACCAAAGGCTGGCAAGGATGTGGAGCAATAGGAACTCTCATACATTGGTGGTTTCTTACGAAACTAAAAATATTCATACCAGAAGATTCAACATTCACACTCCTTGGTATTTACCCAAAGAAGTTGAAAACTATGTCCACACACAATCCTGCATCTGAATGTTTATATCAGCACATCATATATAATTGATGTCATATCAAGTATTTATAATTGTCAAAAGTTGTAAGCAACCAAGAAGTCCTTCAGTCGGTGAACGGATAAATATACTGTAGTACATCGAGTATTTAGTGCTAAAAAGAAATGAGCTATCAAGTCTTGAAAAGACATAGCAGAAACTTAAATGCATATTACTAAGTGAAAGAAGGCGATATGGAGAGACTACATACAGTATGATTACAACATTCTGAAAAAGACAAAACTATGGAGACGATGAAAAGATCAATAGTTGCCAGGGGTTGGATGAAGGGGAGAGTTGAATAGGCAGAGCGCAGAGGATATTTAGGGTAGTGAAAATATTCTGTAAGAAACCGTAATGATGGATATGTGTCATTATACATTTCTCCAAACCCATAGGATGTACAATACCATGAGTGAAGCATAATTTAAACTATGGACTTGGAGTGACTATGATGTGTCAATGTAGGTTCATCAATTGTAACAAATCTACCATTCCAGGGGAATATTGATAAAGCGGGAGAGTATGCATGTGTGGAGGCAGGGAGTATATGAAATTTCTCTACCTCCCTCTCAATTTTGTTGTGAAACTTAAATTGCTCTAAAATGTCTAATTTAAAAAAAATTATTAAAATTCCCACAATGTGCCCTTTAAGCAACTTAGGACTCATGAATGGCAAAAAATATCAGACACCTCTTTATTTACGGTTATACCACTCTGCTGTTATTTTTTGATATGCCCATTCCCAGTTTCCTTTCAAATACACTCCTCATCATTAGAATTTGCCTAGGGCAATAATTTTTGGATTGAAAGATTAGATTAAGGTAATTTAGATGATCATCTCTTTTTTTTTCTGTATTCTTTTAATGTTCTGTAACCAAAAATATATGTTGCAGTTGTAAGTAACAGGTAAAGTCATTTATAACAAACTAAAAAAAAATAATAATCTGTACCAATAGTTCTCAATCCTAACCATAAAATAATATCTCATAGGGAGCTTATTAAAAAAATGCCAATGCACAAGCCACAGCAAGAAATATTGTTAGAATTTGCATTAGGGCCAAGACACTGGTGTTTAATAAGCTTCTCTGCTGTTTCTAATCTTCAGATAAGTATGAGAAACGTTGTGTTGCTCTATATTTATATTTGGTTCCAAGACACTGTTACATTCTCTTAGGTGTTGCTAGCACCTGACAAAGACTCTTTCCTTGACCAAACTTTAGACAGGCTCCTTGAGCTCTCTTTTTGACCAGCCTCATTCTTGAGCCTTGTCTTCAGGTCCACCTAGTCCAGTTGTAGCAAGAATCCTAAGTCAGTTTAAGGAAAATCTCTGACCCTTGATATCTGATCACCCTCTATATCTGATCAAATTCCTCATACCCTACCCTTAATCTGATCACCTTGACTTCCTTTAGGAAGAATCTTGCTAAGGCACTTTACCAAGAATCTTCCTGATGTTTCCTCTTACTAAATTTCTCTCCACTGACTCCTCACCTGGCTCCTTGGCTATAAATCTCCACTTGTCCTTGCTGTCCTCAGAATTCAGCTCAGTTCTATACTGAATTCTCTTTTCCCCTGTGACAAAAGTTTCTGAGTAAAAGCTATCGTTGCCACTTTAGCTAGTGTCTGGCTTTGGTTCTCGTTGACACACCCCAAGATTACTCAAAATTCCTTCCTAGTACTAGTAGTTTCATAGGTCTAGCTAAAAACAGAAAATACATCATAAAGTGGCTTTCTTTGAATCAGAGAATCTAAAACTGGCATCTCATATAATATTTAATCCAGTAATCTCATGTTATATCAAAGAAAAACAAGGCCCCATAGGAATACTGACTTTCCCAAAGTCAGATAATATATTAGGAACAAGACTGAGAACACAAGTCATGAGACCTCCAATGCTGTGATATTTTCACAGTGACAGTAACACAAAGTGGGGGTTGATAATACAATTCTGGCAAATACAGTTAAAAATTAATAACAATTAGCTCAGAACTAATAGTTAGGGTCCAGTAAAGGAAAAGTTACAATATACCAAGTAGTACGCATTCAAAAAGATGACCACAAACTCACTGGGACAAAAATTTCTCATATAAAAGAAGGACCAGCCAAATAAGAAAATAAAATAAAAGAGACTCCTCAGTTGAGGAGGGGTATGGGGTTTTTGGAAGAAAACAGATTTAGAGGTATTGAAAGCCTGTTTTCAGAAACGTGCATTTTTCCTGTTTAATACCTAAACCCAGAGTAGGAAGGAGGAATCTTGTAGGTATGGTGATGGGGCAATCAAAATCAGATTGTGTGTGGTTCAAGACCCACAGCTGATATATTTTGGAGTAAATTTCCCCAGAAGCTGGTACATGCAACCATTGAGTAACCAAAGCAAAATACAATTGACAATAAGTTGTAATAGAACAGAAGGAGAGCCTTCTAAGTTTATATTGGCTCTGGTTCCCAGTGTCCCATGGAGGTATATGGAATATGCCTGATAATGTTGTATGGTAAAATTGATGAAGTATTCATTACGGGTGGGACAAAGTGACCCAGTACTTTAAAAATTATGGTAGACAGAATACTTCCCCTCCTCCCTTCTCCAAGATATCCTGTTCCCTGGAAACTGTCAATGTGTTTCCTTGTAGGGTAAAAGGGACTTTGAGGGTATGATTAAGTTAAGGTTCTTGGGGAGATTATCTTGCACTGTATGAGTGGGGCCAATATAATCACAAAGGTCCTTATTATAGGGAGATACAGGAGTCAGAGTCAGAGAGGAAGATGTGACAACAGAAGTAGAAGCCAGAGAGGGAGACTGTCAGATGCTGTGCTGTCAAGAAATGCAGGCAGGCTTTAAACAGGAAAAGGCAATGGATCTGGTTCTCTCCTAGAAGCTCCAGAAGGAAGAGAGCCCCCCCAACACTTTGGTTTTAGTACTTTTGAACTCCAGAATTATAAGATAATAAATTTTTGTTGCTTTAAGCAAGTAAGTTTGTGGTAATTTTTTTTTACAGAAGTAATAGAGACAAAATAGAAAACACAGTCATTGTACAAGAAGACCCACAGCACACAGCCACACCAGGATAAGAAACCAGGGGGTCATCAACCACAGGTATCGTTGGCAGACCCCAACCCAGAGGAACAGAGAGTCATTCTTATCCTCCCCCCTTCACAGTGGAGAACAACAAGGGCCCGGCGGATGCACGCTGCTCCACACAGCCCTTGCATTTGCTGGTATGAGATGATACAAGCCTGTTCTCAGACACCTCCATGCTCACACACCATGCGGGGAAAGAGAAAGAGGAAAAGAAGAATAGAATCTTCCCAGAATAGAATTTAACCACTGAAATAAAAAATAAGTATTTTTAAAGGTGGCTGTTTTAAAGTTGAGTACTTTTGTGTTATATACTACACTTTTGATTCCCCTCCCTACGTATTTCTAAGGATCTAGAAGGAGCTGCTGATGAAGATTGAATGAATTATATAAAAAAGTCGCTAGATATTTTATGTTCATCAATAAAAATTTTTAAAAATCAGTAAAAGTCTACATTATGTCAAGGAAATAGGTCAGAAAAGGACAAAATGATAAACATATTGATTCAAAATATTAAGTGCTTACTGTGTACCAAAAATATATATATATGATAAATAGAGTCCACTAGGAGTTCAATATCTCGGAAAAAAAGGTTCTAAAAAGTACAAGCAGGGAAAGAAAAAATGGAAAAATTCCCAATGTAATAAAAAAAATTCTGAGATCTTAAATAGGACAAAAGTTTTCAAACTGGAAGGTTCATCTGTATTTCAATCTGGAAGATTCTGTTGTCAAACAGAATAAATAAAATGATCTATGCCTAGGAACACCATTGTGAAAAACCAGAACAACCAAAAAACGTGCATAGCCTAAATTTGCTTTTCTTAGAGAAAATAGGTAGCCTACAAAGTTGTAAGAATTTGAATGATATTAAATTTCTCATTAATAATGTTAAATCCTAGGGGATAATGGGGATTGGTTTTCAAATATCAGAGGAGACATGATTTTTAACCTCAAATTCTTTCTCCTACCAAATTATGAACCAAGTAGTGAGAACAGCCTGAATAAATATATATTTACGGAGTTGAAAGGATTTGGAAATTTAACTTCAATATACCTAGTCTTAAAAATATGCTAGAGTTACTGTGCATATATAACTGAGATAAAATGAAGGAAAGAAGATATGAGGTAAAGGAAGCAATGACTCCAGTGCAGGGAGCAGTGGGGGTTTGCAGGATGACAGCTTTTTAGTAGCCTAACGAGCATTCTGCTCAGGCTAGAGCAAGAAGATTACGAGTTCCAGGAGAGAGGTGTACGTGTGTGTGTGTTTAAAGAGAGAACGGGGTAGTAAGGATGCCTTATACTCGATAGTATGAAAGGCAATTTGAAAAAAAAAAAAAAAAGCAAGATAAAATAAAGACAGTGTGGAAAAACAATACACATATATAGCAATTTGAAATTCCAGTGGGAAAATGCATGGTCTCAACACGAAGCAAATGTTCCACACTGGAAAACCAAATAAATGGACTTTGATAGAATAAAAGGGATTCCAGGCAATAGTCAGAATAGAGAAAAGGTGGAAGATATTAGGAATTAGGCAAAAAGGAATCTGTTTCTTCTCCCAACAAAAAAAAAGTAAAGTCAGTAAGAAAAATCGGAGACAAACACAAACTGTATAAGAAAAGCACACTTCAAATATGAAACAAATCAATATGTATCCTGATTTGGATAAATTTATGGAGAGTAAGGAAAATAATCCATTTGAACTTAATGCTAGAAATACCCTCATTTGATAGGCTCAGGGTTTATTGTACTGGAGGTGTTGAGAAGAAAATAGAATCCAAGAAACTTACTTAACTGTGCAGGAAATTATATTTATTTGAGAGTAAGAGTGCACTCTCTTATTTACCTTTAGAAGTAACATATAAACAAGTAACAAAGCCGTAGTGTTGTCATTACAGAACAAATCTTATTACATCTGAGAATATTTTCACATGTTAGACTCTCTGGAAAAATGTATACTTGGAACTTCGGTGTCCTTTATGGATAGCAGAAACTGCAATGTGAAATCTGAGAATTTAACAAAAGGCATTACCATAAATAGAAACAGGCTCATGAAGAATATAGATCATAGCTCCAACATTTGGAATATTTTTCATAGTTTTCTACCTTGAACTAAGCCTACTCTCAATAAATATTGTTGAATTGAATTATAATACAGCTACTCTGGAAGGGACTAAAACATAAAATATTTCCACTCTGGGGACTATACAGTCACCAAGGACTTTAAGTAATATTTGAGAATGGTTCCTATAGCACTTATTCCTATTGTGAACTTGATATCTACTGAAGCTGCTGTCTTGTAAATGAAGAATTCAGGTTATGTTTAATTTTAAACAATATCATCAAAGATCATTAATAAAAAATGTTGATATCCACCTTTCCTTCTCTATTTCTATGTTCTCCCCAAAACAAAATAAACAAAGTAACCTTAAAAGTGACCCACCATTTGACTAACTTTGTCAAGTGTAACTGTTTGCTAGATCCAAGAGCCATTTCATCTCTCTTTTTTTTTTTTTTTTTTTTTTTTCTAAATCTTAGCAGCAGCATTTAACTCTCTGTACCGTTTATTCTTTCTTCAAAAACTCCTGCTCTTTGCTTCCAGGAATTCATATCTATCGCACTGCTGGTTACTTCCCAGTCTTCTTTGCTACACTGTGGGATCTAAGCATATGTGGGATGTTTTGGGCTCAGTCTTGAGCCTCATTAACCCCTAATCTTCCCTAATTTATCCTAAATGAACTCATCTAGTGTCATAGTTTAAATATAATCCACATATTAATGAGTCCCAAATTTCAATGTCTAGGTCTGATCTCATCTGTGAATTTAAGTCAAAATTTCCTAATACTAAGTAATATTTTTACTTGCTAGTCTAGTAGCCATCTTAACATCCGTGTGTTCAAAACAGAACCCTCTCCTTAATTCAAATCTCTTCCCATCTGAGTGTTTTTTCTGTCAGTAAATGGTATTACCATCTAGACAACAATTAAAGGCAAAACTAGAATTCCAACTGACCATTCAAATCATCAGATAATTTTGATAATTTTACTTTCAAGCAAAAAACAAATTTCCATTCACTTTTCTTCAAATCCATCTCTACTATCCTAATCCAGTCCAGTCCAGTTCAACATCACTTCTTACTGGGACCACTGATATTACCATTTATATGACCTTCCTGACTTCCTCTTTGCTCTGCAGATACATTGATTTTATTAAATTAAAAATAGTATCTTATTCTCCAGCATACAACTATTGAGTGATTTTCCATTGCCCTTAAAATGAAAATAAATCCTACCCCTTGCCTATAATGCCCAACATGACCTTTCCCTGGCTTTAAGCTGCTCTTGTATGCGTCCCTAATCTTCTGCCATATTGGCATTCTTTCAGTTTCTTTGAATACACAATATTTACTTCTTAGTGATTTTTCTGGAATACTCCTGCTTTAAATCCTAACATACCATAATTCTCTTGTTCTGATTACATGTGTCTCCAAAAACTATTCTTTCTCTTTTTGTTGGCTTCCACTGCTTTCTTCTAGAATGTAGAGTCCATGGGTCCTGGGACATTTACTAATTCACACAGCTTTGAATTTCCATTGTTAAGAGTAGTTTGGGGCTGAAGGTCAACATTCAATAACCAATTGTTGAGTGGTAAATAACTACCTGGTTTTGAAACAGTAAATGGGGTTCTGCTTTCTTCATTGTTAAGTTAAAGAAAATATTACATGTTGAACTGGGACCTGATTACCGAATTTAACGGTTTTAAAATATTGAAGAGAAAGACTTGGTTTCTGTTTAAAAAGTGTTATTTTAAAATACGGTCTGAGTATAGAAAGAAGGAAAGAGCAACACAGGCAGATGTTTCACACAATGGTCCTCCTTTTGTAACAGAAGAGAAGTGCAAAGCTCCCAGAACAGACAGTGATTTGGGAACCAACCAACAGGCACTGTGTTTGGCTCTTCTATGAGCGGAGTAGCTGAGAATGTTAAAACCTCTCTGTGGGGCTGGCTCTCTTTTTCCTAATTATGAGATGGAATAACACTGTTTTGAAGTTCTTATCTATTCAGGTTGGCCATCATGGTTGCAAAAAAGGAGAGATGATCCAGCAAAGTTACTTGTCAGCTTTCTGAATGAAACTGAAGGCAGGGGAAATGTTACAGCCCTAAAAGGCAACCCAGCCGTCTATGACAGAGATAACTCAGAAACAAAATACCCTTTTCGAAAACAGGTTGTGCCAACTGGCATTGGAGTTTAAAAATTCCAGTGGGGAGAGATCTCAGCCCTGCTGATTTAATTACTAGGCTTTGCCTGACCTTATTTGTTTAGATTTTGTTGTATTGAGTGTTGCTATGGAATCCTGCCTAAATATATTTAGTAGTATTGAAAGAAAAAATGATGGCACTGACTATTTCAGTTAAAAATAACAATAACAAAAAAGGGATTTATACAGCTAAGAAAAGATCTTATATTGGATAGACTACTTTTTTTTTTTTAATTCCCAGATGCTTGTCTGGTCATCCAAGCCAAATGAAGAGAATTGTTGGTAATTAAAAAGTAATTCACTGAAGTGAGTGCAGCTGTAGCAATGGCTTTACTGCCAGACTCAGTGTGGTCTCTACAAGCAAATCCTAATTGTTTCAAACGAAAAAATATCTTTTACTCATGAGGATGTCTGAAATGTTTATTCCATTTATAAAAACTTCGGTGAATTTTTAGCAATGACGTTGTAAAGAAAAAAGGAAAGTTTGCCAGTCTGACAAATATTAGCCTCCCATAGATGTGTATCCAAATAATTATATACAAATTACTCTAAAAATAAGCATGTGAATATTGTACTGTCATTTTTAATCTCTATTTTATTTCTTGAGTTTAAGTTGCTTGAAAATAAGGAGCCTGGGAAAGGGAAAAAAAGAGCATTTAAATTATTTATTTATCTTTTAAATATTGATAATACTTTTAAACTTGGTATTGAAATATCATTAAAGCTATGAATATTTTATTAACCTTCTTTTGGCATTTTCTTTACCAAGTATTGATTCCATGACCTTCAAACCAAAGGTTTCTGCCTGGTGAATACCTTCCACACCCACTGAGGGTAAGTGTTTCCTTTAGTTGGTATCTCCCAGATTTCTTTGGGCTGTTGCTTACTTTGTTCTGTCAGCACTTTGAACATTTGTTTTTCTATGTTGATACTTATCATAATTTTGAAAGTACTTACTTCTATTTCTGTCACTCCGAGATTGCTAGTCTTTGAAGTTCAGAGCAGGAAACACTTTCACCTTTGCTGGATATGCTCCACCTTCCTATGTCACTTTCAGTGCCTAGCAGAGCCCTGGCATCCAGGAGAGCATTGGAAAATAAATTGGGTGAAGAAAGAGTAGAAGATTGATAAATCTTATATAAATTCCTATGATTTATTTTTGCTTTTATAATAAGATTTTTTACTTAAATATGTCAGTACCACTTTTTTAATGCATAAGAAATATTAGTACACGGCTTATATTTATTAATGAAAGTTGATTGCTTGCAATAGTGGTCATTTATAGCTGTACTTTAATTTGTAGAATAAATACAGGGACATTTTAATCAGACGTGTTTATATAATAGATTAATTGGGAAACTGCATTAACTACAATTGCCATTAAAGCAAAGTTGGGAGAATTTAAATATTCTACGAATTGAAGAACAGACTTATTGTCTGTCAGAGTGTATGTATATATACAAGAAAACTTTACATATCTTAATTGTAAAGAACTACCTCCTGAACTGTGCATAAATTTTATTTTGGATTTGTAAGTTAAATTATAAAATAATTAAGCCTTCTGTATCTGAAACATATTTAAAAGTAGAATTTGTAGCATTTAAAGGCTTTAATAGCTATGATAGTTTTAAAAGCTATTAAAAAGAACAAAACATAAAACTGGACATTGAAATATTAATGGGCTGTTGCAGTTATAAAGGGGTTACAAAGAGGCACATGGATAATCCTAAATTAAAAATTAAAACACATTCATTCATTCAATAAATACGTTGTGGGACATTCCATGTACCAGTTACCGAAAACACATATTTAGCACTTTCTTTCACAGTTTATTCTCTAACAGGGGTGGGACAAGAGACAGTAAATGAGAGTGAGTGAATGAATGAATGAATGAATGAGGGAGGGAATATCAGGTAATGATATGAGAAATACAGACAGTTAAAGAGAAAATGACAACTGGGAATCAGCTCATAAAGGCCCATGTGAGCAGAGACTTGTAGTACAGGAGTGAATTATCTAGAAAGCTGAGGGAAGAGTGTTTGGGGCAGAGGGAACAGTTTGGGAAAAGGCCCTGTGGCAGTACCATCCCTGGATTATTCCATAAACATAAGGTGACCTGTGTGCCTGAAGCTAAGTGAGTGGAACAGACTAGTCTATTATCAGATTTAGAAAGAGGCCTAGCAACCTAGCACAACATCCGGCAGGAACACGAGCTTATGGAGACATTTGACTTTCATCCTGAGTAAACTGTGAAGCCAGTAGATGGTTTGGAATCAAGGAACATATCCAGTTGTTTTTAAAACAACATTCTTGTTGCTTTGTTAAGAATAAACTGTAGAAGATGAACATGGAAGCAGTGAGACTGGCTACGAAGCTTTTGTGACCAGAGTTCAATATCTAGCTGGAATGCCCTAGTGTGACAATATCTGCTGTTTATGACAATTGTCTTTTAACATTTGTCTCAAAATTGGTCTCTTAGATATATTGTACTTGTGAATCATCTGTTCATAACTTTTAGAGTTCCCATATTAAAATTTTGAAACTACAGATGTTTTTTGTTGAGGATAATGCATGACAATTGTGATTTCTTTGAATTTATCCCTTATATTTTTTCATCAAGCTGCTTTTATGTTGTCCTTCTATTTTTGAACTACCATTTCTTCATCCAATCAACATGATAAGGAGTATAAATACACGTAGCTTTCACCTAACATGTGAGTACTACGCGTCAGGTGCTTTACACAAACCACAGCAATCCTAGGAGGCCGGAGTTATCATGCCCCACTTAACTGGCGAACAGTGAAGCACCTGGAGGATCATCAACCTGCCTGGTTTTCTACTATTGAATGGTAGTTTCCACGCTCAGCCCCAGGTCTGTGTGACACCAGGGCCTGCTGTTTTTCCCCTGAGTGAAGTGGAAGTTCCGAGTCATTGTGACCTATTGATTACAGTAGAATCTAAGCCAAAGACTTACAGTGATTGTGCAATGCAAAAACCTTTCCAAAACAAGCAGATTTAAGAACCCCAAAGTTATGCCTTTGGCTCAAGACATATTTACTGAAAATTTATATCTATACTGCTCAATTGTCTCTAGCATAATAATATCTATAAAACACATACTTGGAAATTAGAAATAATCTAGTCTACTCCTTAACTTTCAGACTGATAAGATAGATAAAATAATTGAACAAATTATTTATTTTTTAAATATTGACAAATTAGTGGCATGTTTCATACACAAAATTCCCCTAAACAAAGTATTGCTTATTACTTACATTTTCTGTCTCGTAGACTGTGCAGGAGCCTGTCATAGACTGTCTGTCATAGACCATGTAAGAAATAAACCAGTTTCAAATCTGTACACGGTGACAACGTTTTCTCTATATAGTAGGAATTATGTGATTGTTGCTACTTAAAATCATTTTTGAGATAGTGCAGTCTTTCCTTTATATAGTAATGAATATATCCAGTTTCTGGCATTTAATGAGAAAGAAACTTGAGACCAACAAAGTATTTGCATGTACAATTCATTTCTGTGAAAAATAGACGTGTGGAAAGCCTTGTAAATCCATAAAAATAAAGAAATACTAGTAATTTGTCCAGCTATTTTCATATTCCTGATACACTCGAATGGGCTGATACACTTGAATGACCAAAAGATATATTTTTCAATTTGTTTGTTGCAAAATGTTGCTGGATGTCTAATTGAATTACTACTTTTCAAGGAATTAATAAGTGAGATATAAAAAGAGATGTAATAGCAATCAAATATAATTTTTTCTCTAAGGAAAAAAATCACCTTTTTAATATTAGCATCATAGGCTGAAATTAATATGCATTTTAAAATAAAAGTGTAGGAAATATGTTTGACCAAGAAGTAGTCAATGAAAGAAGTGGTCTCCTGGGGAAGTTCAAAGCACACAGCTTCTAAAAATTGGTAACTATGGTTGATATTTACCTCGGAATTCTCCTTTAGCTTTTTGTTTTATTTGGTGACTTTTTAAAAAGTTGTACATTCTCTGACTGTAAGAAATGTAATCACAATTCCCAAGAATTGTTAAAACATTCTCTTTTTTAGATATCTCTCCTTATTTCTGAGGATTTATTCAAAATATATGCTAAGGGACATCTTTCTAAGAAACCCACAGGTGCATGGTGGGATGTTTAAAATATCTACTTTCTCCTAGAAAAGGAAATAGGGGCTGGCCCCATCATATAGTGGTTAAGTTTGGCATGCTCCACTTCAGTAGCCCAGGATCATGAGTTTGGATCCCAGGCAAGGACCTACACCACTCATCAGGCATGCTGTGGTGGCAACCCACATATAAAGTGGAGGAAGACTGGCACAAATGTTAGCTCAGGGCTAATCTTCCTCAAGCAAAACAAAGAGGAAGATTGGTAACAGATATTAGCTCAGGGCTAATCTTCCTCAGCAAAAAAAGGGAAAGGAAATCTTTCACAGAAGCACTGCAATTAAAGTAGTTTTCTAAATGAAGCCTTCCAAAACTCAAAAATATATTTGATAAATAAAATGCATACTAACTTGTCAAACCCATGGTTGTTCAAGTTTTCAAGTGTTTGTTTACAGTATCCATGGGGATATCTGGAATAAGAGTATTCCAGATAAGGAGAACAACAAGTGAAAATCCTGGCAGGACATCGACCTAGCTTATTTGCCACCCATTAAGGAAGGGGCAGAGCGGGGGCTGGCCCTGTGGCCGAGTGGTTAAGTTCGTGCGCTCTGCTGCAGGCAGCCCAGTGTTTCGTTGGTTCGAATCCTGGGCGCGGACACATCACTGCTCATCAAACCACGCTGAGGCTGCGTCCCACATGCCACAACTAGAAGGACCCACAACGAAGAATATACAACTATGTACCAGGGGGCTTTGGGGAGAAAAAGGAAAGAAATAAAATCTTTAAAAAGAAAGGGGCAGAGCAGTGGAAGAGGCCAAGGACACTGCAAGATGTTACATGATCTTGTATCTACACAAAGACATTGGATTATCTTCAGTGGAGATGGGAAGCATCGAAAGGCCTGAGAAGAGCATTGATAGGATCTGAATTGCATTTTAACGAGTACACTGAATTATTCATTGAAAGAAAATGAATGTCAGACATTCCAGATTAGTAGGGAACTTGTCCCTTTAAAGAATAGAATTAAAAAGCTAAAACATATTTCACATTTCAGTGACATTCATAATTCTGGAGATAAATTCAATCTTTAAAATGTTTTCCAGAACCTGACTTGGTATAAGCATAAATCAACCATATGTCACCAAATTCTTCCCCATTACCCCCAACTCAAACTTCTGCCAACTCGACCTTCACCGTGACAAATCAGATAAAAATAGGAAAACAAACGAATAAAAACAAATTCCAGTAAAATTCTTTACTAGTTTTTCTTACAGGGACTTAGGGATAGAAATTAATTTGAACCCAAAAGGAGCAGGCTAAGTACATTAGCTATCTTTTTTATTCTGCTGTTTGGTGAACCTAGCAACTTGATGAAGGTGAGGCCATCACACTGGGTCAATAGATATTTTAATATATAAAATAACTTATAATTGTGAGTAGAGATATTTTCCCTTTCTAGATGCTTATAGATATTGTATCTTCTTGTGGGTGGGTAAAGATGGATTGTGAATGGGAGTTTGGGACACTCATGCTTAAAATTTTATTGCATATAATTATGAAAACCATTTACAGTAGTAAACCTCTAATCCAACTTCTACTTATCTATTTATGCCTTGCTTCTTAGCTATCTAATATTCTTAAATTTCTGAGTATTCTTTTCTTGCACAAAGCTATTTATCTATCTCTAGGTTATTTCTTTTGAAAATGTGAACTCGGTGCTTCCAAGGGGCATATCAAGTTATTCTTCTAAACAAAGAGAATTTGTTTTCAAAATGTACCAGCTGAGAAAATGATTTTCATTCTTATGTATATGAGTCAGGAAGGAAATGCACTAGACTGTTTAATGAAATTACAGATACTTTTAAAGTCTTATTGCATGATCTGAAATAAATATTGTGTGGTTAGAAAAAATAGTTGAAAATACTACACTTATAAAGTAGATGTTGCACATAGCATAGTTCCTTCTGTCCTAATTTACCACTCTTAACGGGAAAATGTGGAATTATAGAACCATATAGTTTAAAGAAAATTTCAGCAAATGTGTGGTACATGCTTCCATGAGTGTCTTGAAAAGAAACTATCAATTCTTAGAAAGAATGGTGAAATACATATTGAAAACTTTATATCTATGGTTTTCAAAGGGCACACATAAATTATAATGGTTATTTTGCACTAACACAGCATAATATGAAGGAGAAAGCATCTATTGTTCTCAGCATAATATTTAGCAATGAATTCATATCTAAATGCAAGGTCATCAATTAAGTAAATTGAAACAAGAATAAATTTCCTGTCTACGTCATCTTAATAACTCCAAATTGCTAAGGGAATATAAAAATGACATTTTAGAGTAAAATTGAATTTATGTTTTTCTTTCTATTATTGATTGAATTATTTCTTATATCCTTTACTTGGATGCTAAATTTAATTTGTTGATATATTCTCCTTAGTTCTAAGTAAAATTAAATATGCAATAATATTTAATATAGTAGTATGGTTAAGATTACAAGATACAATGTAGATGAAAATTGAAGATCTTTTATTGATGTTTGCCCTTAGCCTTGTGAAAAGACTGATAGCACTAAGCTTTGGTGCAGCTTTTAAATCCAGTCTGAACCTACTTTGATTTAGTAAACAAACAGATGCAAAACTAAAAATCTGTTTCTTCTCTCCAACAAAGTGCAAATGGACTTTGTGAGGCCTAAATATTTTTTTCAAAAGGAAAAGAAATGTTCAAACAAAGGACTTCATCTCAGCAGTTTCCAGTCTGAGACGTTAACAGGTTTTCTTTCAACCTCTCACTGTTCATCACAGGCCGTTTGACTATAATCCAATTTCTAGCTCATTAACCTTGTTACTATGCTTTTACATTGTGTGACTCAAGAATCAAAGGCTTTTATCAATATATTTGATCAATTAATTCAACTGTGCTCCACCTAAAATAGTATTTGCTTTCCAAAATAGACGAACTATAGGGATTTTATAACTTTTGGGTCTCTAAGAAAAGCAAAGATATTTTATAGAATTGAAAATGAATCAAGAAGCTTTCCATTTCATTCATTCATTCACTCAATAAATATTTATTGAGACTCTATGTGTGGTGAATATTACGTGAGGTATTTGGATACATTGGTGAATTAGGCAGGCTTATTCCTATTCTCAAGCTGTTTCTGGTTTAGTCAATAGAATTGACCACATATTCACTCTATGCTGGGCAGTGTACTAAGAGTGTCTACGAAAAGAAACCAAAGTTGCACACTTCTGAAGCTCAAGAAGAGAGATTATTGTTAGGCACAACCAACTTATCGGAGGTAATTGGATTCAGGGGTAGGATGAGGCCACTTGGAATAATACAGTAAATTTTAATGGGTTATGTAAATATTAGGTAGTTTTTTTTCAATCTGTGTGGTGTGTTTTGCATATTGGAACAAGGCAAATTTTAAAAGGTAGGATTCAATTTAAATTATATTCTACTAATAAGAGCTTTTAAATTTTACTTAAATGCTATGTCTTCAAGAACAGTTCTTAAACTAGGATTGATGATTAAAGAGGCAAAGAAGACAAAGCCTATTCAGGGAAGTGTTGATTATTCAGTTATCACACCTAGATTTTTCACTGGGGAGAAAATAAAACAGTTGATTTCCTAGTTTACATTTTTTAAATATTTAGGAATCTCAAGCCATCGTAGGATGGTTAGTAGCATCTGTGGCTTCTACCCACTAGACTCATGTAGTTTCTTGAGCTCCCCTCCCCCAATCTGTGACAACTAAAAATGGCCTGCAAGTGAACCCTGCCAGGGGTGCAAAATTGCCTTCGCTGATAACCAAGGACTCACGAAAAGTGCCTCAGCGAAGCATGGTTTTGATGAAAAGTTATTTTGTCCTCAGAAAGCTGGTTTGTCTTCTTCCTGAATAGCAATCAGTCAGTCCAGGTTTACAGTTTAGTTTAATATTAATTGTCATGTCTTCTCGTTTTGCCTGCAGCAGTTCTACTGCACCAGTTCCCTCGTGAACAAAGTCCAGTACGCTCTGGGTTTTTCTAGACTAGACTTATGTCTTTTGGAAACACACTTCTTGTGAGTTTTGATTTACAAGTGTTTATGAAGGTCGAATGTCAATGCTTTTATAAATCATGACATTTTCTCAATTTCAACACATTTGGAATCTAATCCAGAAATATAACTGATTCGATTAAATGAATGGTTTGTGTACTTTGAAAACACATGAGATGTTCAGTGTCTGAAATATGAATATATACACACTGGCATTTAACTCCGCTAACCCTTAAAACCACAGCTAATTTGCTGGATCAAAAGCCTGAGATTTTTTTCACACCGTATTAAAATTAAAACTGAACTCAAAGTTCAAGGATATTTAAATGTTTTTGAAAGCGTCCCGTGCAGTACAATTTGCTAAAAACTTGTAAATATTTAACAGGAAACTGTTTTGTGAGAATATGTAATTTGGCAAACATAATGAGTTGTTTTGAGTGAATTTATTAACAGTGAAATGGTTTCTAAAATATAAGGCACTTCCCCAATGAGACATTTAGCAAAGTCTCATAAATAAGTTTGAGCTTTCATAAAAATGAGGCTTCTTTCTAGTAGCATCCCCTACCTGTCTTGCAAAAACTTCTTAGGCAAGAATATATAAAAGGCCTGAATCTTCCTTTGGAATGAAGAGGAAAATGTTTAATGAATATGGAAAACAAAACCCAAATTAAAATTTTAATGTGTTATTTTGCTACATCAGAATATAATGAAGTTACAAATAATGCACTTGTAGCAAGTTGTGCAAACCATGATAATTATTTTCCCATCCAACGACTGCTGCTGTTTCTTGTACTTGCGCTATAAAATTATTTAAAATACTTTGGGGATAAAGAAATCAGTGTATTAGAGACTGTGTTAGCTCGTCACCCATTCTCTAAGATTAAATCTGTAATAGAGTTAAAGCATATTCATACCTTCTCAGTTTACCTGTTGCTGAAGTATATATCAGCGGGCTGTTTTCAGGGAAATGCTAATGCATACTCTCCTTGCCAAAGGTCAGAAAGGAAAGGGTTTAGGAAAACGACATTTGAGAGTATTAAGAAAGACCTAATCAAACATGTATTTTACATTAAATGTGTGCCTTGCTTCCTCCTCTTTTTAAACCAGTTAAGGAAGAGAGCGAACTCACCTCCTTAGTATTCTTCAGACAACTTACTAGAGGCCATTGAAAGAATTTTCTTACTTTTCCCAGATTACCAAACACTTTTAACCCCAAACCAATAAATCGCTCATATTTTCAAGTTTATTTGCACTTTTAATTTAAGCACAATTTAAACTCCATCAATAAGGTTCCTATGTAGCCTTACAGCATACTTGACCAGAATGCAAATTTGCTGCTCAATATCATTGCTAAGCGTTTTTTTTTTTCCTTCCTGGTTCTTTCCTTCATTCTTTTGTTGTGCATTTTCTAAATCAACCTCTGCTAAAAGTGTCAGTGAAGTGGTCCCTAGTTTCTCCGACCTGATCTTACTTCCACCTGACCGCCTTTGCTTGCCGCCTGACACCTCTGACTTCATTGTGCATTCCTCTCTAGTGCCTCTGGTCTGTCACACTAGTTGTGACAGTGTCCCCGATGTGCAGCTAGCATTTCTACATTTGAGATGCTTTTGTTATCCATCTTCTCTGTGGATTCCTAGGAAATGTTCTTATAAGAGTTCAACATAACTGTTCAGCTGATTTGGGGTTTCATCTGAGAATTTGCCTGAGTTTTATCCAGTGACTGTTTACTCCAACCTCCTTTCCGATGCATGGATTCCCTTCATATCATTTGTTGTTCAGACAGGATGAAATTTAGGCAAAACCTGACACATTTGCAGCATCACTTTCAAATCTAGAAAGTGAGAGCCCTTGCCCATGGTGTACACCCTTGTAATTATGTGCAGTGTTTGTTAAATTAGTGAAATGTCAAATAAGTTTTCCTGAGGAAAGATAATTAAATGCCTAGTTATGAAAATGATGATAATAGTCATAGGCAGAGGGAGCTAAACTACGCAAGAGAGGAATATGATCCATATCTGAGGATCAGGAATTGAAATATTATACACAACTTGAACAAAAACTAGAATTTAAGAAAGATTTGTGATCATAGAAAAGGAAGAATATTTCAGCAATGTGGGGAATTTAGAATGCATGTCAACCTTCAGAAGCCAGGGCTTAGATGCTGTTGATGCTGTTTACAGCCTTTAGTGTGTTCTTTTTCATGCAAAGTGTGCCTGAGTGCATTTGCGCGCACACGCACGCATGCACACACCCACACACACACAAGGTTGGCATCTGCCATTTGAAACGCATAGATAAGTAAACTTGACTTTATAACCAGAGAAATGACTGTTTCTCAATTTTAAGTGATATTGGGCAGGTGTTTCTACAAAATAACAAAACAAAAGACACCTTTTATATATATTTTTGTAATTCTATAATTCAAAGTGAAAAATCAACCATACTCTTTGGCCCATAGTAAATGGGAGCTAAAAATCTAAACCAAGTCCCTCTCTCCTTTTAGCATTCTTTTCTAATGCTATCCCAACCGCTGTCTTCCCCAGGCACACCTTCCACCAGAGATTTTCACTTTAATGTGTGCAATAGATGTGTATGTGTCTGCTTATCTGAAATTGCATGGCATTGCTTCATGAACGTATACAAGTGATGTTTTTCTATAAGTCTCATTGCATTTTAATTCTGGCTGCTCTGCAGTATGTTCTAAGAGTTATGCATGGATGCATAACACTCTACTATATAAACCTACTTCACTTTAATTATTTACAGTGTTTAGTCTTGGTTGTAATAACCCTCAGATACTATGTAAAAATGCGAGAAAATACTAGATTTCCTTGTCCTTTTCTTCTTTGGTAGTTATTGGACGAAGAAGAGCACCATCTGATTGAACTGATGAAAGGAGAAGTGACTCACCTATCATCGTCAGGGACAGCATTCCAGTTGGGCAGAAACTAAAACTGACTCAGACAAAGAATTTTTTGAAATCATTGGATTAAAAACAGAGATCTATGTGCCACTTCTTCATAAAGATACCACATTTTGAGTTTTTCTTTTTTTGAAATCTAGAGGGAGGTTTTGTTTCAATTTCAAGAAGAGGGTGGAACTTCATGACACCATGACAATCTTTTAAAGCCAAGACAATTTGGGACCTATCTTAGCTGCTGCCAATAGTATCCTTGCTTAAAATATATATTTTTAGGGGTTTTTTTTTACATAAAATTCTTTATATTTAAGTGATAAATGTAAGAACTGCTACTTTTATTCCTCTTGGAAAGCCCATCAAATGAAATTGAATCCATGTATGTTATAAAGAATTAGTTTGATTAGGTTTAGCTGCCATTCTGAAGAAAATCCAAGTAATATTGGCTGAAACAGGAGGGAAGCTTATCTATTATGAAGCTTTTCCTGTCTACTCTACCACTCTGGCATTACATCAGAATCTCAAGTGGGAGGAAGGGGAAGAAAAAGGAGACAAATGGAACTTTTGAGTCATCTTTCAAAGTTTCCAGGAAGTTCAGCTCACATCTTGTTAGTCAGCACACATTCAGGCAGCCATGCAATATAACTAAAGGAAGGCTTGTCTTTATTCTAGGCAGCTGTGTTATCACATAATGACTGGGAAATCATTTGCTGCAACAGAGACAGGCTGGTTCCTGAAAATATGGCTCATCTTTGTAGATGTATGTCCTTTGCTTCTTTGAATCAAACCGTTTACTTTATCCATTATTGCTTTTGACTTCACAATGAGCATTTCAACTGTGTATTTTTTTTTGTCTCATTTTTTGAGCTGTGTCAAGGATAGCTCTCTCATCATTCACTCTGCTTCTTGTCTTCACTTCTATTCAGATAACTTCTGCTCAGCTTCAACTGCTTTTGGCAGCCCCAACACATATTTTTGAGTTTGTGGATTATATTTATCTCTAAGGTTCTCTAAAAATGGAATTTCTGAATTCTTCAAAAATTAAAAAATAGATTCTTTTGCTTTTGTAAAGATTCCAAGAGGATGAGGAGGAAAGGCTGAAATACAGTCTTGTTTAAAGCAGATGTTCTTATACGTATTTTAAATTCTATTTCAATGGAGAAAAACAAAAGGATAATAAAGGCAATTTTAGTTCAACTTGGAAAGAAGGAGTAATTAACATGAAGTTGCATAAGTTTCATTATAGAGGAAGTACATAATATAATTATACTAATGTAATATATAATTACATAATATAATTATATTCCCTAATGTAATTATAATCATGGTTAAAAGGGAAGAGACATAGTAAATGGGAAAGAGAATATGCTTTGGATACCAATATTATTGAGTTCTATACCCATCTGTGATGGTTAATTGTATGTGTGAATTTGACTAGGCCACAGAGTGCCCAGATATTTGGTTAAACACTTCTGGGGGTGTCTGTGAGGGTGTTTCCTGATGAGATGAACATTTGAATTGGTAGACTGTGTAAAAAGGTTGTTTTCCCCAAAGGGATTGGGCATCATCCAGTTAGTTGAGGGCCTGCAGAGAATAAAATGGCTGAGGAAGGAAGAATTCACTCTCCACCTGATGGAATGAATTGGAACATGAGTCTTCTCCTGCCCTCAGACTGGTACTTAGACCATAGGCACTCCTGGCTCTTTGGCCTTCTACTCAGGCTGGAACTGTCATCTTTGATTCTTCTGGTTCTCAGGCCTTTGGATTTGGACTGAAACTACTTCCAGCTTTCCTGAGCGTCCAGCTTACAGAGAGCAGATCACGGAACCTCTCAGCCTCCAGAATTACATGAGTCAATTCCTTAGAATACATCGATTCACACATATATTAATACATGTTTCTGCTTCTCTGGAGAACCCTGATTAATAAACCGTCTTACAATTAATAACCGTGTGACTGCTGGAAAATTCTCAGTCTAGTTTTTTTGGGTTCTCAATTTTTAAAATAAACATTATACTCTTTCTTACAGAGTTGTTATTGCCCAATGCATGGCATCTGTGAATTTTCTAAAGGTCACACCTTCAGTCAAGCCAGCTGCTTCAAGTGATGGAGTACATGGAAAGGCTAACAAATTCTATAACACGAGCCCTTTGCTATACTTCATTTGCTCTGAATGAGTTTCTTGGTCAGAAGCAATGCCGTGTAGAATGCTATGATGATAAATAACTCATACTGTAAGTTCGTGGATGGTGGTTTTGGCAGAAGCATTGTGGACGAGAAAGGCAAACCCAAATGTTGTATAAGGGTCTATTCCAGTGAGAATAAAATGCTGCCCATTCTATGATTGGAGATGTCTCATTTAATTAAGCATTTAATTTACTAGGTGATTGACAGGTAAACTCAAGTTATGGTGCCACTTGGGGTTCTTGGTGTAATCTGTGCTTTGGGCAGGTAGGAGAAGATCTATCTGTAGCTGTAGCCAGAACAGCTTTGTTAAGTCAAAATCAAAGTTGCTGACCGCATGCACTGTCATCACTGCTGCTGTGAGTACTTAGTTCACGAGCCCAATGGGTAAGGGCAGGTATAGCTAGAGAAACAAGTTTATTGGTATTCTCAGAGTGGGTCAACTTGCCCACCTGATTATTGTGATTCTCCTTGCACTTTGGTGAACTTTACGTGGGGTATAAATATCTTCACACCTAGGGTCCCTTCAGAAATGTTTTTGCATCTACTACTCATCCAGACTTCTTTATAACAGTTTTCCCCTTTTGTTCTTTCCAAATCCATGACCATTAAGCTAAATCATTAACCCCTGACCATGAATCAGTGGAGATCCGTACACTTGGGTATCTCTTTCCACACAAAATTAACAACCAGGTACACTGTTTGAAGTTCTGGATATTCCGTTAATAGGGATATAACAGACATTTTGTGTCACCTTCTTTTAGGGTGACCCCAGAGTAATCCCAGTATAGTGCTGCACCTGTGTACTTTCAAGCAGTGTGACTGTATTGTATGAAAACATCTATAAACAAACCTCAATTTTTTTTATCAGCTGTAACTCATATGAAATTCTCCAAAAGTCCATACGTGTGGGTTGAGAGAAGGAGGCAATATATTACCATTCTGCCATAGACTATTTAAACACCGACTAATCTGTTAGGTTATACGGCCTATGTGTAATAGCCTGGACCTGTTGCAAAGCATCCTCTTATTCTGGCAGACTCAAAAAAGTCAGGTTATTGGGTTAATCAGTAAACAATCCAGTTTAGCATGCACAGATGGAGCTTCCAAATTGCAAAGAGCTCCTCTCAGCATTGTGTCTCTCTCTTAGTGGTTGGAGAGTCTGAGAAGCAAGTTGTTATTCAATTTGGAAGTGCTCTTTCAACATTTTCCAGACCCATAAATTTTGGGAGGATTTATTTTCCATCTTTTGCCATGTATTTGTTTTAACTAGATGTCTAGAATAGCTGGAACATCCTAACCACCAGGTCCAATCAGCATGATATCATCAGTGTAATAAATCAGTGTAACAGACCATTTTGGTGGCATTGGGAGGTGGTCAGGTTAGACCATGGTGTAGAATTAGAGAGTTACCTAGCTATGAGGTAGGACAGTAAAGACGTATTACTGGTATGTTTGGCTGAAAGAAAAGTGCTTTTGATGGTTTTACTAAGAAATTTAGAGACAAAAAGCACTTTCTAGATCAATGGCTGCATACCAGGTGCTGGCTGAGGGATATGTTAATTTATTCCAGCTATGAAACTTCATCTATAAGAGCAGCTGCAATTGGAGTCAGCATGTGATTGAGATGATGATAATCCATCATTATTCTCCAAGATCCATCTGGATTGTGTCTAACCCAAACAGGCAAGTTGAATGAGAATGTCGCATGAATCACCATCCTAGTACTTTTCAAGCCTTTTAGAGTGGCACTAACCTCTGCAATACCCTCGTGATTGATTTTGAGTTACTCTTTTGGTAGATAGAACCAGTTCTGGTGGCTTCCATTTGGCTTCCATTTGACCTTTTCTACTGTAAGAGCTCAGGTAATCAATGTGGAAATTCTGCCAGTTGCTAAATGTGACTATTCTAAATTATGTGAAATAACCACAGGATGTATTCAGGGTTCCCTTAGGCCCTCTGTGAAATGGAACAAGCCACAAACTCCATTGCTTATTTTGAAATAAACCAAAACTGCATTGCTCACTTGATCCTGATGAGTCTCAAATCTGACTGGAGGACCACAATAGTATTTCAGGTCTCCAGGATTAAGGTAATTTCAGAGACAGAATCCAATAATCCCTCTAAAGTCTGATTATTTCCTATTTGCCAATGAAGTCACCCTGGTAAATGACCACATGTTATTTAAGGGAAGGTAGAAAGAAATTGTGAGTATTCATCTTTTGGTTTTATGGAAGGATCCTCCCTTAAGGGACCTGGCCTCCACTTCAATTAAGAGACTATAGGTCTTTAAACTGGCTAATGCCTTAGAATTCGTTTAGAGACTTTGATTCTCTATCGAGATGATTTAAATACTTTTGTTAGCCAAACATGGATTTTAGTTACATGCAAGTTTAGTAGGCTATGCATATATTTCAGTTTTGAGATAAAATGTTCAACTAGTCAATGCCAAAAATCTCTGCTGGTCAGACTATTCTGATTTGGGGTTGGTTTTGTCACCCATTATGGTAAACATGCAAACCTTATCTTTGACAATTAATGGTTGTAACTTGTCCCAGATCTGATTATCCTCATTAAATTTGGAGGACTCAGTTCAATGGTAATAGTTCCCACTATAATTTCTGGCTTACAAAAAATAGCCATCACAGAACTCTTCAGTTATGGAAGGGTTCCACTCATGAATGTATTTTTTAGACTTGGAAAGGACTGTCCTTTGTAACCTCTGTAGGACACAGCAAGTTTTCTATGATAAATCCATTTAAGCATTCCAGTCTACCTCAGCATTTAGATACTTTCATCTACAGCAAACCAAAGAAGTTCTGGTATTTCTCTTTCATTTAGTGTAGTGTGCCTTTGGGGCCAAATCAATCAAAGAAGCAAAATATTGGAGGCACTCTTAGCCAATTGAGTTGAGTCATTGAATGCTTATATCCATTGAACATTGATACGAAGATTGAATGTAGAGTATCTATTTAAGGAGTCTAAATTCAGCCTGATCTAACATTATATTTCTTAAACCTTATTTAACACTTAGAATTAATTCCAACACATTTCCTCAGATTTCTTTCTATATACATTTGCAAAATCTGAGGAAATCTTTTGTGTGCATCAGATCTTCTCATGGGTCATACTTTGTACTTTATTCTCCAGCCTGGTTGGAATTTAAGTCCAGTTATATGTCTAGAAGTAAGGAGATGTGGGGAGGTAGACCTTGAGGAAGATCAGAAGTCCCTTGTAACAACAGTACCACAAGGGAGGCTACTAAAGTTTCTTCAGGCCAAAATAGACCACCTCTTCAGACAGGGAGGAAATAGTGCTCCTACTGGCAAAGGAGGCTTGGCAAAATTTTAGGGATTCAATGTCCCCAGCTTATTGCATTCTGAAAGTGTGTGCCCATCACAATTCTCAGTGTCCCATTCCTTTCTGAGCATTGGCTTTTGGCCCCTACATAACAAAGATGCTTCTTCCTTCAGTTTACAATTACGCATTCCTCACTTCCTTTGAGCCGTCACAGGCACCATCCTGCAAGTCCATATTTCACTAGCAGTGTTCAAGGAAATTTAGGTTTTCTATATCATACTCCTCAAAATTCTTGCACCCTCTGCCCACTGCCTGATTCCAAAGCCATTCTCACATTTTTAGGTTTTTACAACAAGACCCCGCTTCTAGGTAAAAAAAAAACTCTATTAATTTTTTATTATTTCCCAATAAATTGTCACCAAATTTGTGGCTCAAAGCAATACAAATTTATTATATCAAAGTTTCTGTGGATCAAGATTCTGGCACAGATTAACTGGATCCTCTACTCAAGGTCTCACCAGGCTGAAACCAAAGTCTCACTTGGGCCTGTGTTCTCATCTGAGACTCAGGGTTCCTCTTCTAAGCTTATTTGGATTGTTAGCCAAATCAACTTCCCTGTGGTTGTAGAACTGAGCTCCTGCTTTCTCCTGGCTGTCCACCAGGGGCTGTTCTCAGTTACTAGAGACTGCCAGCGCTTCTCTGTGCTGTGACTCTTTCCGCAACGTTGGGGTTTGCTCCTTCAAGGCCAGCAAGCAAATTGTCTGTGTCACCGTGTTTTAAGGTCTCATGCCCACGCAGTATAATCTCCTTTTGATTACTGAAAGGCCAACTGATCCATAAATTAATCATGGGAATGATATCCTATTATCTTCACAACTTCTGCATACATGCAAGGGGAGGAGATTATACAAGGCATGAGCACCAGGTGGCAGGAATTTTGTAGCTCATCTTCAAATTTTGTCTATGACACCTCGTGAACTTAGAAAATATCAAAAACAAAACAAAACATTATACTCCTTATTTTCATGAAACTGTTCTATGATATCAATTGATCCTCCAAAGTTTTGTCTCCCATAGATACTTGACGCAGGTGTCTACAGGTGATAATTTAAGTAACTCCTTTGTCACCTCATGCCACACACTACTAATGGTCGCTTTACCCCTGGAAAAGTGTCATTAATATCTTTACATATAATCAGATTAGAAAACCGCTTCCAGATAATCCAGACCCAATTCAAAGAACTGACCATTAAGGTCCTCTTCCTGTGGAATCTTTTAGTATATGTATTTTTCTAAAACTTAGGGTTTATCCAAAGAAAAGCAAAAACACCCTGAGTGAGATTGAATAAGAGATTTATCACAGTGTTGCGGTCTTGTGCAGTTTGGGAGCTGGTGGAGGAGTATGTGCCATTCGTTGCCTTACCTGAAGATCGGAGGAGATGGAGGAGTAAATCAGGTGGGAACTGGAGAAGCTGCAGGTCCAGGTGACCAAATCCATTAGACTAATGCCAACCAGATGGCTAAACACATTAGTGACACCATGTACAAGCTGCCATGGTGACTGGAACTCTCTTTCACTCTTCACATATAAAAGATGACTGCTACTTCTTTCTTGCCTTCAAACTCTCGCAGAAATTTGTCTTGTGATCAACACTAACCTGAGGCTATATAGTAAAAAGATTCTGAGCAATAGAGTTGCAGCTTAACTAAATTGACACAATAATAAACCCTACAATGTACAAAATTATGGCAACCTGAAATTCAAATAAAACATTATGTGGATCTTGCTTAAAACATCACATTCCGTTAGAAACATAAGTAAATATTTACAGATATTGTATTAAAAAGTCTTGTTATAATACCAAAAATGTGAAATCATAGACATTTGGAGACTTCTTTAGTTATCTCACTTTTCAAGGACGAAAACAGGTTGGTATTACGCAAGTTTTGCGGTTCATTTTACCAATATACAGCCAATTTTCATGTTGTAATATTTCATGATTCTGGTTTTGGGCTTTTTTTCTACCATTTGTTTTAACCAGGCAGTTAAATTTTTATTTGAGATTTCAAAATCCCTAGTATATATGGCTGATTTATAGAAAGTCATGATAGAGGCAATTAGTGCCTTATTTATAAGAAATCAAATCTATCTCTTCTGTGGAAGTACTTGATCCTTTGTTAAAGGCGATAATTTATCTATCCTTTAAAACAGTTTACATGCTTCTCGAAATAATAGTACCCCAAAATGAGATGAGTGCTTTTAGCATTTTAAGGATACAATCGGAACGTCACAAGTTTTACAAATTGCTTTGCTTCGTTAGAGGTTTTTTTTTTCCAGTTCACTTTTTGTTGCTATATCTTACTTTTTTTCCGACATAGTTTACATTTCTCTTCTGTAGGAGCTATGTTGCCCCTTCTTGTAGATTCCATATGCTTCCCGTTTCTCCCATCTTCCCCCTGGCCAAAAGCAGTGATTGGAATGCACCAGAAACTTTGCAAATGTTTCATCCACTTGAGTATCCCCAGCAAGCTTTTATATTTGCAACAAACTATGTAGCTTCCAGCCTGAGAGTTTATATACATTTGAGAAGAAATTATTGACTTTAAAATAACCTCACCCTCCACAAATCATTTAAATAATGAGGGTTCTCAAAAACTATTAATCAAACTACATGGAGAAGAATCATAAATATTCATAAATTGTTTAATACTGTTGTTGTTAATGATTGCACTGTTCATTTTATAGAAAAATTCAATCTTTTTTCCTACGTGTCATTTGGTAAAGCTCTTTACTGACTGAACAGAATGTGAATGATTAACAATTCTTCTCTCGCTTTGATGTTCAGTCTGTGCCCCAAGGACAATAAACAAAAGCGTGCCCACATCCGCAGAGTTGTGATGCTTGTTCAGAAATGATCTGAATTTGAAAGATTATGCAGATAACACCATTCAAATGGCTTGAGCTTTTTTCTGTTTCTCGAACTTTTTTTTTTTGCATTAGTAAGTCTTTGTAAATTCTACAAACTCTTGAATTGTCCTCAATTATTCACTAGCTATGCATGAATACTCACGTATCAGGCTGAATACTGTAATTATCTGATTTTTATTGTGAAGTTATAACCACTTCATCTCTCCCTAATGTGAATCAGGCTTACAAGGAGTGTTATGGGCTTTGTAAATGATAATTAGATGAATATGAAAAAAAAGAAGAATGACTTTAAAGGGGAGGCTGTAATGGCTTTCTGGCTTAGCAAATGAGAAGGGTGGCTGGTTACAATTGAGTGTTTATTGAAGACGTCTTTTTTAAAAATATCAAATATTTTAACAGTCTTTACTGCTACCTGAAACAAAACTGGATTGCTTCCCTTTTGAAAGTCAAAGTCTTAACCTCTTCCCATCTTAGACTTGAGTACCTTCATGTGAGGTATATAGGTATAGATAGGGATCCATGCTTAAAAATTAAAGACGTAAATGAATGCAGGGTAGCTAAATTAACATGGGGCAGAAGCTTTGTAAGAAAATTTAAAAAGTAAGCATAAGGAAAAAAGTTTTTGGAAAGAAAGTGCTAATTCAAATATATAAATTCCATACTTTCTTCTTTTTAAAATTTTATATATGACCTCCCCTTGCTCATTGATGATCCCCATGTCTGATAATTATGGTTTGTCTCTGATCTAGTAATATTGCTCCAGAAAGTGAATATTTTCACTACTGGCATAAATAAAGTCATACTACTGTAAAAATTGCAATTTTTTTGGATTATCTTCCTAGAGCAGAGATAGTATTTATTAAAAGTCAGTCAGCACAGGACAATTAAGCAACAAACACCAATTTATCTAACATATACATAAATCTGATTTTGGAGAAATCCTAATTGAAGCCACATTCCCTGAGTTATATCTACAATTCTCTGAATTGAAGATACTTTTCTGGGGTAGACATGTCAGTAGCCGGATTAGGTCACATTAAGATCCCTAAAAAAGAAAACATGTAGGCTATAAATGCATGAAAAACAAAAAAACAAACAAAAATACTATTGTTACCATAGTGTCTGACTCAGAAATTTTCAGAAGAATGTGACATCTTGCATTTTCCTTGTGGTAATATTTTTCCGATTCTTTGAGTAACTTTTTACCTTATCAACATGAAAGACCTTGTGGGGATTATCCATATGCATGCACATTCTATGAAAGGTAATTTTAGTCTCCAAAGAAGAGGTATTACCCTGATTAAACTAAGCAACTTGCTCATACTTAATTCAAGTTCTTTCGTATTTCTATTAAAAATATGTTTAGTCAATATCCTCCAATTTATGTGATATATGATTATTAACTTCAACTTTCCAAAATTCTAGAAAATCTAATCACATTTAAGAAGACATATAAATGAATCTCTTAGAAAGAAAATGAAGATGAAGACATCATTAATGAGGTTATACTTAGGATACTTTAAAAAAAAGTCTGATTTTATAAGGAAAGACAGCATTCAAGAGTCAATCCTCAATTTCTTAAAGTCACGGTTTTGGTGAGGGCTGTGTAGGGGAGGAGGACATTTCCTCTCCCCAAATGTGGGTTCATCTGGCAGGAGAACGAATTACATTCACATGAGACAGAATAGCAAGAGAAAATTAAATAAAGCTTTATGAGGAACCATGGCCCGGGGCCTTTCTTCCCGAAGGAAGAAAGGGCACCAAAGAAGTGGGGTGCACATAGTGGTTATATACCCCCAAACAGGGTGCTTCACATGTGACTGAAACGTCCCTCCCACAATAGTCACAAGATTGCCCTGTCAGCACAGTGCTTGATGGACACAGCAGGTAATGGTCTGCCATCCCGGTGGGCGTAGCAGGAGGCAAGTCGATTGTCTGGAGCTGGGCGGTCACAGGTGAGTGCAGCAATCAGTTCCTTCCCTAAGGAAAGATGCTCAATCCTTAAAGAAATGCCAACATTGGGAGGGGGAGGGAAGTCAGCTACAGGAGGTTACCAGAAACAGGCACAATAAAATGCAGATTTAAGTCCTTGCCTTTGGTATTGATTAAGAGTTTCTAGAGAGAAGGTCATCTCCTTTCTTCTTCCTGGTACAGAGAGGGAGGCACCTTTACAGACAGAGATTTACCTTACAAATGTAAATGTGTCCTAACGAAGGGCAAGTTCCATTCCTCAGAGCCTCCTTCCCTGTCCCAGTTTATCAAAAGCAATCAGCCTCAAATAATACTGATTCCAAAGAGACATATCTTGGGGTGGCCAATTCCAGGTCCCCACAGCTGTTTCAGTTCAGTTTAGTGAAATAAAATGGAGGTAGCATTCTGCTAAACTAGTTCTACTGGAACATCAGCTATCTTTTAAATATCTTAAATTAGTCTCAATTTATGTATAATGTGAAATTTAATTTTTATCCTTTGCTTTTCAGGATTTTTGTTTTTTATCAAAATTGTTAGGAAGGTGATCATTATTTTGTTTGGCTTTGTCATGTATAAACATATCAACCAGGATAATTTTTTTCTCTGACCTCTTATCCTCCCTCCAAGCATTCAGATTTGTGATTTTTCTGTCAGAAGAGTTGGTGACCATTGCCTTCTAGGTCTTGTTTTCTGGTTCTGCTGCCTCCGGACTCTGGAGTCCCAGTGCTGTGAGAATGCCTCACGCAGGAGCCTGCCTGGCTTCTTTCCAGTGCTTTCTCATGACGGGTAAAGTATGTTTCTTCCCTTATTATTTACCATTTCCAATCTAGGATTTCACGAGACTCTCTTCTTCTGTTAACTGCTTTACTTCCTTTGCCTCATTTGAAGTCTTAGTTTCCTCTCTTTCTAACTGTTCTCTAAAGGAATGACTTTCAATTCAAGTGTACTAAAATTTATATTCTTCAAAATTAAATTAAATAACAAAATTAAATACACATAGACTATGATTTGGGGTAAGAAAATATTATATAACACCTACTGCAACCTATTACATGTGCTTGTTTGAATAGCTGACTACTGAATGAGAGAATACCCTCTTTTCATCATTATACTTCACAGTTCAGTATAGAACAGGCACTTAATCATCGTTTATTTGAAATTGCCTTAACATTGTACCTGTCTTGCCTTTTCTTTCATGGGAAATAACTCCCATTTTAAAATAAAATTTATTAAATTGCTGTTTACTATTTAAAGCATTTTCTTTCAATAAATCAGTCTTTTAATCCCTTTTGACTTAACCTCTACTCTGTACTGGAGCACTGGGCAAGGTTCCCAGGATATAATGCTGAGCAAAGTTATTGGCCTCTTCCATCCTAGTGCTTATAGTTCGGTGAATGAGATAATCATGCACAGATAAATGAATGCTGTAAAAAGGAATACACAAATTCCCAATATTTATATGATTAAAATAAAAGGTCCAACCCATGTATGGCTTTTTCCATGAAGCTTTAACTGATCTCTCCACATTCAGAATTCCCCATTCTCTCTTTTCAATTTTGAATATATTTACTTACTTTAGTTTGCCAGATGTAGTAAATAAAAATTCAGACACCCAATTAAATTTGAATATCAGATAAGAAAGACGTAGTTTTTTTGGTTTCTTATTGTTGCCATAACAGATTACAACAACAAACGTAGCAGCTTAAAATAATGCATACTTGTTACCTTACAGTTCTAGAGGTCAGAAGTTCAAAAGGGTCACTGAGGCTGAAATCAAGTGTCAGGAGGGCTAAGTTACTCCAGGAGGCTTCAGAGGAGAATATTTTCTTGTGTTTTCCAACTCCTACAGGTTGCCCATCTTCCTTGCTTTGTTGGCCCCCTTCACCTTCAAAGGTAACAGTGTTGGGTTAAGTCCTGACATTGCAACACACCAAAATTGCTTCCATAGCACATGTCCTTTGCAATATTTAGGACATATATTTGAAACTGTATATATATATACATATATACATATGATTTTACATATAAAATATATACATATATATAATTATGTATATAATATATCCTATACATACACACACATTCACAAATATATAATCTACCAACCCTAATTTATGTATGTATTGCTCATGTCACAAAAACATTTCTATTCCAGTTATCTGATCAGATATATGACATTCAATTTAGAAGGGTAAGAACTGTATTTAGGGAACATAATCTGTCATCATGTTTGGGGATCAGAAGCAAACACACATTTTACTTTTAATAAGGGATATACACACGGGCTCCAGGTGTCTTCATTTTTATCTTGTTCATTCTATTATGCTTATAATGAATTTTGAAAAAATCTCAATTTGGATTCTCTTATTTTGTCTCCTTGGTTACTGATCATTTATCTTTAAAAGTAGGGAGTACAACTGTTGTTCCTGGAAATCTTGTCCTAGTTCAATGATAGAAATACCTGATAATGTATGATGATGGACTCTCTCTATACTCCAGAAGTCCTTACAAGTAGAAATAAAGAGGAAAAATAGTATTCAGAGGTTATTATGTGCTAGGTACTAAGCATGTGATTTTTAAATTTAATCCTAAGAAGACTCAAAGAGACATTACATGTGTCCCATTTTCCAGAAGACAAGTTGTCTGCTGAAGGTCACACAGAGCTAGGATTCAAAGTTCCTTACCACTGGGACATTGTGTCCAAGGAGTGAGTAGGATTACATACATCACAACACTACCTTCCACTTAGAAATTTATCAAGAAAACCTGCCTGCCAGTATGAGTTTGGCCTATAAAACTCAAATTGGAAGAATCATTGCTCATGTTGCCAATGAGCACATTAGCATTCTATTATCTTTACAACGTTAATTTAATGGACAGCCATGCATATTGAAGAACACTTCTGAGTTCCCTCAAAGTCACAGAATTCGAATTTCTGAATGTTCATTAGCCAAATATATAACAGAAGTGGTCTAGATTCAATGAATTTTTGGTGTATCTTATTTCCAAACAGGTCTTGAAATTGCATATGCTGATATAAATTCACGTTGTTTTAATAAAAATAGAAATGCATGAATAAAAAGTCACATTATTTTTTCATTTATCAAAGTTAATTAAGTTCACTAATGGTTAAGTTATTTATTGAGCTAAGACATTTAATCAGAAAATTGTCCTTCTATCATTTCACTGAGTATTCTAGTTTAGAAATGCCTTACTTAAAATGCAAGAAATTTCCAGTAAGTTTCCAGGCTCCAGAGATACATTATTTATGTTAACAAACTGGAAAGAGTTCATTTACTTTAATATTTATAAGGGAGATCAATGAGACATACAATGCAGTATTACCAAGCTCTAAAACCACTACAAAACATAGATTTAATTAATGGAATGTTAACCAAAGAATACAGTCAGCAATTCATAAATAAATAATTGTTATAAATGTCAAGATTTTTAAGACTCTTTGGAATACCCTACTGAAGCCAGGCATTAAGCAATATATCCTGCTACCTCAATCCATTAAAAAATGTAATTTTAAGGAAAATTAGATGCAGTCCTGCTCAGAGCAGATTACATATTTTAAAGCTATATTGGTTTTTAAACTTTTGAAGATAATAAGGAGGTTCATTAAGCTATTATCTTTGAGTTACTTGAAATATTGAATAATCTGGTTCAAAGAGGTTTAATTGGCATGAGCCATGCCACGCCTTTCAAATAAAATATTTTGTAAGATATTCATGAAATGTTAATTACCGAAGCATTTTTACAATAGAGAAATAAAAGTGAAAAATTACGTTGGCAAACAACTTGGTAATAAAAATGATTGTTAATAAAATGTTTGAATAATGAAATTTAAAGGCTAAGTATTTAGAAATGTAAGGAACACAATGTCTTTTGTTCTTATAAAACCTTAGTATTATTGGTCAGAAAACAACTTTGTTTTTTCCCTTAAGTATAAGATGTGAGTTAGGAACATACCCAACATTAATCAGCAATTAATAAGAATTTTGAAAAAAGTCAAAGAAAGTCAAAGTACTTTCCTATGATATATTTATTTTTAAAATCATATAGGAACAAAGAAATAGTCGATATCACTCTAATTTGCATGCAGTGACTGTGTGAAGCAGGAAGACGCAGTCTAGCTATTCATTTCAAACGCCTTGCAGCTATCCAGCCAAGGACAACAGTTGCCAGTCAGCAGTCACTTCACAATTGACAAACGTTTTAATTTCATTTATTAAAAAACCATATTAGAACACTGCAAATGAATTAGTTCATAGATTGAAGTGCACGTACCAGTCAACTGCAAAGGACTGTTGGGCTTTGTCAAATACTTTGATCCTGATCACATTGGGAATCCTTCCAGCAGTTTAGGAAATGTTCATGAATCCTTGGATGAAGCCCAAAATAGGGTTCTAGGTTAACTTATATTTGGAATTCTTTGTAAAGCTGGTATTGATAGGCTTTTGCAAAAATATTATTATTAATTTTTTCAATTACCACTTAAAGTGTTGAGTACAATATTAGGTATAATATTCAGATGAGAGTCACCAAATTTTTAAAATTCAGTGAGAAATGCTGTATATATTTTTCCATACTTGATCCTAGCAAAAGTTATTTCTCTCCTTGAAACTATGAATTTTTAGGATGGTGTTTTCCCTTGTCCCTTTGACTATAAAATACTCTCAACATTAGGAATTAAGTTTTCTGTTGCTATTGATAATTTTTACTGGTCCCAAATTATTCCAAGTGGCAAAATTATTTTCAGTAGTTTACTGACTTAGAAAAGCTCAGCTGATAGTTAGCCCAAATAGTGAAGCAAATTGCTTTTTATTTTTTAGATGCTGAATAATTCAATATATTTTCTTAGTAAAAAGAAGACTGATAGAAACAAAGAAAGCAGCTATGCACTAGAGATAGTTTTAACCATACAGCCTACAAAAATAAAGACATTTGTATGTCTATGAAAACACTAAGTGACCTATCTCTGTTCCAATTGGGGTCCATAAAATGAATATAAATGCTATAAACATAAGAAAATTCACCTGTGCTGGTAATGATTGAAAGAAAAAGGAAAGCACAGGATCCTTAAGTTTTTTTAAAGAATTCACTGAGGAAGGTTTGTTTTTAACTTCCTTCAAATGCTCTTCATCAACCATTTCTACACGCCAGAAGGCTGTCTACTCAACACATCTGTTATCTCCTCATATCAGACACCAGGGAGACTCTGCATGTCCAAAGATTTTATGTTGCACCATAAAGCATTAAATATGTGTTATTTATTCATTATTGTGCATATGGATCTGTATCATGATTTCACAATCAGATGACTAACAACATTTTGTTTGGGGTGGGGGAAAATGCACTACAGGGCTTGTCATTTCTATCATGAGACAAAAGGACAAGAGGGACACACACCTTTTTAAGCAAGAGGTAACACATGTTTCCTAAAGTAGTTCAGTAAAAACAGTTTTGTTTAGTCCTTTGGCTCTCCTAAAGTTGATTTGAAGTGTCCTACAATCAGAAAAATACCTTGTGGGTCCCTATTTTGGCCAAGATGGAGGAAAAAAAAGGCTTCAATCTGAAGTTGGCAAGTAAGAATGACTAGTCAATAAAAGTTAGGAAAAATACTCAATGACAGCAATGAAACCGAAAAATAAGAGAAGATGAAACTCTGAGAATAATACAATACGTAAAAACTTCTAGGGGAAAATTTAATTCAGACAGTGCGTGACACTTAAGGTGATACAGATATTTTGTTACTTTAGGCAAATTATCTTAATAAAATAGTAACAAAACTGGAGCTGGTCCTATGGCCTTGCAATTAAGTTCCATGTGCTCCTCTTCAGCGGCCTGGGTTCAGCTACCAGGCATGGACCTACACCACTCGTCAGTGGCCATGCTGTGGTAGCAACCCACATACAAAATAGAAAAAGACTGGCACAGATGTTAGCTCAGGGCAAATCTTCCTCAAGCAAAAAGAAGAAGATTGGCTACAGATGTTGGCTCAGGGTGAATCTTTCTCAGCAAAAAAAAGAGTAAAAATCCCACATATCAGACACAACTTTTCTTAGCAATTAAATATCTTGACGTATTTCTCAGGTTGGTGTTCTCATATAAGACATTTATTTAAAATTTCAGAGATATTAACAAATAACTCAGTGTGCCAGTCTAACTCATTCACTTATTATGTACATAGTCTATTTTTAAAATGGATATATGACTTATTCAAACACATATATGCACAGACACAACCATATAGAAAATCAGAAATCATAATAATTACCTTTTATGACTGAGAAGTCAATTGATAATAGCACTGATAATTGATAATATAAATTTTCTATTAAAAAATATTTCCCGTGATTCATAGTGCAGAACTCTGGGGATAAATTATGTTAACCATCTGCACAAATTTGAAACTGATTGGTGTAATGAAGTTTGTCTTCAGCGCAAGCTCCTTCTGTATACAAGCTGTATCATATGGTTGACTATCTGAAGTGAAATATAATCAATTTCCTTAATTCAAAAAGTGGAATGAAAGCTTTTCCATCTCTATGTTTGGACTGGAAACCATATATGTCTCATCTGTCAGGGGATGTGATGTTGGAGTTCCTGCCAAAAGTTGCATTTTCAAAATTGTATTTGGTAGTCAATGGAACAGGCTAAAAATGCATCTTTGTGGGTTTGAAACTTTCTGCTTCACGGGCATACACTTTTACCAGGGAAAGTTTAAAAACTCTTTTCAAAACAAATCCAAACCTATCATAGTCTGACCTAGGAAGATTTTTTTTTAATGCTACACATTAAAGAGAAAAAAGCCTTCAGCCTCATATCTGAAGATATTGTCCATTAACAGATGCAATGACTCTGCAGAAAGGGTCCATATAATGTATTCCTTTTAGTATTTGATATTAGGTCAATTTTTTCCCCTCTAAAAAGCATTATAGGATTAACCATAAGAAGACAACAGTTTTGCTTTGTATTATTTTCTCCCTTATGCATTAGTCCAGTAAATCTCTATGTTAAATGTAATATTTAATTGCACTAACCAGATTACTTTTGGTTACTGCTCATACAACTATCCTGACTCTTTTGGTTTGGTGTTTATCATCCCACAAATCTAACTTCTCAAATAACAAAGATATAAAGATACAGAGTTGTACATACATACATACACACAGAGATAGGAAGATGCTATATTTTAAAAACTAGGTAAATGCACAGTATAACAAATAATGTGAGTTCTTGTGTCCTTTCAAAAATGATTCAATAAATGAGGAATAAAATTTTCCCCAGAGAAGTCAAAATATGTTGTTTCAGTGTCTTAACAGTTCATAAAAGATATCACAAAGGAGTCATATGTAAACTGAATTCTGAAAACCCTCTGGGCGTTGTTTTTTAAATCGTAGTCCAATATTGCTAAATTCAGGATGAAAGGGTAATGAGGAGAATTTGAAGTGTGGGAGATAAGAAGGGGTAATCAGTCATGGGCACAATTTGCAAAGCTTTCTATGGGATGATATAGAGCAAACCATTGCCTCTAGGATCACAGAGACAGACAGGCAAATATGGGAATCACGTCTTCCAGAGCAGAGACTCACAAACCAAACTGCCGTAGGAACCAACACCCAGGGAGGAAATTGGGAACGGTGACTGATGAAATGCTGGAAGCTCAGTGGGGACAACTTTGTGACTTTTACCTCCAGAAGCTCAACCAGGTTCCCACAGTAAATAATCAGAGAAAAGTCCCCTCTTGCTTCTGGCAGGGAGAGGAGAAAAGGAACCATTTTGAAATAAGCCAGAGCACTCAGTTCTTCTTAACAAGGGGTGCCCTCAGGAGAAACTAGTTAACTGCTGGAGGATTGTGGGAGCCTAACTGAGCTGGGGTCAGGACCATAAGGGAAATCTCAGTACCTTCCCCTCGATTTTGCTGTGAATCTTAAACTTCTCTAAAAAACTAAAGTCTTAATAAGAATTTTTTTTAAAGCCTATATGCCTCATTAGGAAATTTGCATTTTATTTTATAGTTTAGTATTTAGCAGATATTACTTTTTCAGAATACAAAAATAATATATACTTTTTGAGGAGGCAAGCAATAAAAAAGTCATGTATAAATTGAGACTTGTGGACTCCTGCAAAATGGCAGATTGGAGAGTCTGAAAACCTTCACTCAAAATAAAGTTTTTGATGGAAAGTATAATAAACATAAAGAAAATCAATTTGCATTCATGGTTATATAAGATAAATCCCAGTGCTAAAAAAGGAGGAGAAACATGATTCCACAGTGATAAGCTAGCGCTAAAGCCCAGGGTATGTCAAGGGCATATGATGACATCAAGAACATAGAGTCTTTTGTTTGAAAGGCCAGTCAGGACTCATCAGGCAGGACACCGGACCTGTTCAAGATGCACTTGGAAATATGTCCTCTATCAAAAGCCATAATTTCATGGAAAGCATGGGTTGGGGAAAAAGTCTACTAAACATCTTGATAATGAAATAAAATACAAAGAAAGAAAGAAAAGGAGAGAGTAAAGGAGGGATAGGATAGAGGAAGGAAGGAAGAAAGAACAGGAAAACAAGACTCTCTGGAAATTTTGTAGCAGCAAACCAATTATTAATGTACAAAGTCACCCAGGGTTGACAGCAAGGGGTGCCTTGCAGAAGTAAAGCAAAACTTTTGAAGAAAGAGATCCTCAGGCCAGGTCCCTCAATACTTTATATATTCAGATAATCTAAATAAGAAGTCGAAAACACACAGAAAGACACAGTGTAAAACAACTGTAGAAAAAAGTCACCTTGAGTGAAAAAATAAAAAGCTGAATCATACTCCCAAGAAATTATGACATTGAAATTACCTGGTATAAATATAGAATTGGCATGTTTCAAGCATTTGTAGAAACAAAGAAGCAATTGAAAATGATCAGGAATGACCAGGCTAATTTCAAAAGAACCACGCAAGAGAGATTGACAAGGAAAATGAGGGCGGTGCCTATAACGGTGGGCATCACTGTATCCACAGGGAGGTTCACAAGGCAAATGTGAGTGTTTGTGTGGAAAATGCGTGGTGGGGCAATGATGGGAGCTAATGTTAATCACATCCAAAGTTCTGGAGCCAGAGTTAAAAAAATAAATTAAAATTTTAATCTCATATGTAGTATAACCACATTTCTGAAATATAGAAAGTACAGAAATTTTGTAAACGAGGCTCATAAAGCTTTCAATGCCAATTTTAGCATTTGGTGTAGTTCTCAGATTTTCCTGTGACAACTTATGTATTTCCTACGACAGGATTATATTTAAATCCAGTTTTAAATGTCTGCATCATATATCATTGACTGCACCTTAAATTACTAAAATATTTCTGTTTTCTTGGACATCAAAATTAACATTTTTATACATGTAGATTTTTCTATGTTTTTAGATATTTTCTCTTGACAGATGCTGATATTCACACAACCATGAGCATTATAACTGACTTAAATAATAAAAATAATTTTTCCCTTAGAACACATTACAAAACTCTTGGAGGTTTTTTGAATTTGTGTGTATCACTCAAATATGAGGAAAATAGTTTCTTCATACGTTGCTTAGACACAGCATCATCTTTCTTTGGTCTTGTTTTTGTTTGTTTGTTTGTTTTACTAATTCGGTCAGAAGGAAATTTCATGGGATTAGGGCTTTAATTAATATTTCTTCAGAGGAATTGAAGTTTTTAATGCCACTGTAATTAATTGTCTCATCATGCTCATTGCTTAGAAAAACATTTTTTAAATAACAATTTTTTAATGAAACTGATGGAATGTTAATGTAAATATCATCCAATCTACCCAAACATTGGCAAACTGCCCATCCTAACGGTCCACGTTCTGTTTTGTTTGTCTGTTTTTTCCCTGCTAAAAGAAAAGGGCATTTTGCTTTCTCCATCTTTGTACTATGCCCATCATCACTCGCACCAACATATACACACACTCTTGTCCCCTGGTCCAGTGATTTTCACTCAGTCAATGTCTGTTAAATGTAGCCCGCCAAATGAAAATATAAACAAATAAATCTCTTCTGCCATGATTCTCCATAGTACATTGTTCTGAAGTATAAACACCTCTGAAATTTGCTAAAGTGAATTTCAGACTATTGTTTGAAATATAAGAGGGAGAGTTTCAATTAATAATTCCCCAGTATTTCTCAATTTCTTAGTTTTAGTCAAACATGGAAAGAGAGATGCTATATTACCGCAGACCTTGCTGAACCTTTCAGGATAAAACTCCTAAAGAGCAAGCTTCCTGAAATCAGCCTCCCTAATACGCTCCTTGAAGCTGTGACTTAAGCACATAATAAGTATATCTAGACAATACTCATGTCCAATAGCCTTTATTTTCCAGGTTTTTATATTCACTGAATTCATTTTTGTCCTTTCAGACAGGATAAGTATAATAATAACAGTTATGAGAATGCCCTTGACAGCAGCCCCATAGTGATGCAAAATCATCTTTCCTGAAATAGTTTATATATATACTAGATATTTATATTTTTTATAAATATTTTATCTTTCCAAAATAATTCCTTTTCATGTTTTATAGGAAAAATGCACATGTGATTAAAAAAATAAAGGATTTGAAGGAAAAAGAAGAAAATGATAGAAGGAGAAAAAAGAAAGAAGGGTACTGGTTACAGTACCTTTTACATATAATACAAAATGTATTACCTTCTAATTCAGGAGACAAGTGTACAATACAAGGGAGAAGTGTTAACTTCCAAGTAACTAAATTTACGGCTTAGAGTAACTGAACATCAACAAATGACAATCTCTCCTATATTTTATCTAATTTTTAAAAATATACCTGAAAAGGACAAATTAGTCATTTCCTTCAATATTGAGTAAATAAATGAATCATAAAAGGTGAGCCATTGCTTTCTTTTTCATTGCTTTCAGATTTGCTATCATCTCCTAATTAACCTCACATGAAATCTTTGCCTCTCTGAATGGCTACAAAGTCTTTATTTATAAAAATCTAAGTTCTTATCTTTACTCCCAAGAGAAGTTTTACTCTTTTATTGCTTCCTAGTCTTCACTGAGGTGTTCTTTATTACATGAATCATTTTATTAAAAACATTTGACCAGGGTCATATATTTTAATTCCATTGACTGGAGACTTTTTGGTATAGGTAAGATAATGTTGACAACCTTTGATGTGAGCTGCTTCACACGTCCTACAGAATAATCAATAAACAGAGAACACTGCAAAATTCAATTTCCATATATCTAGGGAAACTAACACTTGAAAATAGCAGACACAGGTGTGTAGCCCATTTTTGAAGGGTAGTAGATTAGAAAGATATTGCAAAAAGGGAGGAATGTGTAGAGGAAACGTAACAGTGGTGGACTACAGATAAGACTGCCCCGGAAAAGTTTCCTGCCCCAGGTAATGAATGCTGAAAATAGGTCAGATCTCATGCATCAAAAGGAAAGGGCATGAAAAGCCTCTAATTGCAGAGGAAGGAGTGTTGGGAAGCACATCTAGAGAACAGGGAGGAAAACGAAGGGAGGCTTGGTGGTGAAAGGAGAGAAATAATCATGCTCTTCAAATTCATACACCTCTGGAAACAAGAAGGCATCACTGACTCAGAAGCAGAAGGCACGCTGACCAACTCCTCTCTACCAGACAGATACCCATGAAGGTATCACTTGTTAAAGACCTGAATTTCACTGTAACACCAGAATAGAAAACTTAAAGAAAGTAAATAAGCCATCCAAATTACTCACCCCCAGCCACCCAATCTGTTATTGCTAGTACAGAAAATGTCTAAAAAACTTATTATGAATGAGAAAAGACAATTTATGTCAATACAAGGCTACTACAAGAATAAAAATGTGCCAATCAGTCATTTTAGGTATGAAAAATTTGTAACACCCTACTGTGAGGGAGGGGATCTGACAAAGAAGGGTAAACTATACAACAATTTTTTGCCCTTAATTGGTTGAAATTATTTTATTTACTTATTCTTTTGGTGAGGAAGATTGGCCCTGAGCTAACATCTGTGCCCATCTTCCTCCATTTTGTATGTGGGACACCACTATACTATGGCTTCATGTGCAGTGCATGGGTCTGCACCCAGGGTCTGAACCTTTGAACCCTTGGCCACCGGAGCAGAGCACAGGAACTTAACCACTACACCACCAGACCAGCCCCATTGATTCAAATTAAATTAGAAATTAGAGAAATGAAAGAAACACAATATTAGTTATTAAAAACTCTTGATTATACTATACAAGCAAAAAAAAGAGGTGAGATAAGAGCAAACTGAACAAAAGAAAAACAAATGAAGAACAAAACATCTCAGAAATGTTACAAGACCCTATGGGGGAAGAGACAGAAATCACAAGCAAAGCAATAAATGTAGAAGCAAAGAATGAGAAGAAAGCCAAGAAAAAATAAGGGAAAATAAATGAATTAAAAAGAAAAATATGGGGGCCTCCTGGTGGCACAGTAGTTAAGTACACACGTTCCACTTCTGTGGCCCTGGGTTTGCAGGTTGGGATCCCAGGTGCGGACATGGCACCGCTTGGCAAGCCATGCTGTGGTAGGGGTCCTACATATAAAGCAGAGGAAGATGGGCATGATGTTAGCTCAGGGCCAGTCTTCCTCAGCAAAACGAGGAGGATTGGCAGCAGTAAGCTCAGGGCTAATCTTCCTCAAAAAAAAAAAGAGACTTTAGCAAAGGATTGCTGAAAAACACTTACTATATTTAATTGTTGATTTAGCATTAAATCAAATGTGGTCATTTGAACATCAAAATAATATTAAGTGACATACTTTAAAAATTGTGGTTCCCTACTGATACTCAATAAACATATACTTAAATAAAAAGAGACAATGGTAAGAAAACCTCTTCTTTACAGAAGAGTATGACTAATAAGCAAAACTCATCTTAGAACTTTTAGAAAACAATTTGCAACCCCAAGTATAATAAGTGAGTAGGAAAACAATCATTTAGTGAAAGTACATTGGGTAACATGATAGTTGCATGTTGACAAATTATTATCCCCAGACTGCTTTACTAATCGGGGAAAGAAGCCTCCAAAATAGAAAGATGTGGTGGGCACTACTTTAACCAAATGAGCAAACTTACCAAAAATAATAGTGGGACAACTTGACAATATGTGTAACTGACGTGATGCAATATAAAGTTTACATTATCACCTATGAAAGATTCTTGCAAATCATGTTCAACTTGAACAAATCAAGCTTTTAGATGTAAATCCCAAGGGAAATATATAGGATAGTGGAATATGTTAAATGCCTCCATGAGAAAACACTGAGATGAATCCAGAATGTGGGAGCCATCAAACAGACAACTTAGTGAATTCCTCCAGAAATATACATCTAAAAAAACCACAGGAGATTGTTTTAGGTAAAAACAGACTAAAAAAAAATAACAACTAAAGGTCGTGTCTGAGATGTGACTGAATTTGGTGAAAATCTATAAAAAGAGACTTTAGGGACTAGTGAGAGAAATTTACATATGAACTGAATATTCAATGGCATTATGGGACCCTTCATATCCTCGGTTGTAATAATGCTATTGAAGTTATGCAGAATAGCTTTTATGCTTAGAGGATGGGTGCTGAAGTACTTAAGGGTATAGTCATAGTGGTAGTAACTTACAAATGAGTCAGCAAACACACACACACACACACATACACATGGGTATTAATGAACATAATGAAGTTATACAAGTACATATATAGATAGGAGGTGGAAAAAGCAAATTTGAGAAATGTTAATATATCCAACCTTTATTTACATTAGAATTTTTTTCTAAATAAAAGTTTCTATAAACTTTTGGGATGTATATACCATAATTTATTTTATCAGACACACATTAAAAGTAAATGTCATTCTTTTCTCCCTGGCCAAGCTATAATAATATTGTTAAAATAAATATACTCTGTAAAATCCACAATATAAAATACTCTAGTTTAACTGAAATACTTAAAATGAAGATACAAGCATTTACAATTACATTGGTGTCTTAATCCAGGGAAATACAAAATATCAATATAACAATTTATTGAAATCATTGTTTATTTAATGAAAAAAGTTTATTTACAAGTTATAATTAGATAAATTCAGTGCTCAATCTAAATTATTGCTTTAATTTGAAAACAATTTTATATATTATGAAATAAGTATAGACACATTTTGAAAATGTGTTGTTTTTCAATTTAAAAAATCCTCACATGTGTACTTTATTTATTTTTATTGAGGTAATATTGGTTTATAACATATACATTTCAGGTGTACATCATTATATTTTGATTTCTGTGTAGACTATATCATGTACACCACTCAAAGACTAATTGTTATCCATGGCCATACATATGTGCCCTGTCACCCCTTTTGCTTTCCTCCCACCCCTCTTCCCCTCTAGTAACCACAAATCTAATCTTTGTATCTATGTATTTGTTTGTTGTTGTTTTTATCTTCTACTTATGCATGACATTATACAGTATTTGACTTTCTACCTCTGACTTATTTTGCTTAGCATAATACCCTCAAGGTCCATCCATGTTGTTGCAAGTGGCAAAATTTCATCTTTTTTATGGCCAAATAGTATTCCATTGTATACATATGCCACATCTTCTTTATCCATTCATCCTTTCATGGGCATTTAGATTGTTCTCAAGTCTTGGCTATTGTGAAGAATGCTGCAATGAACATAGGGGTGCATATATCTTTACATATTCATGTTTTCATGTCTTTGGATAAATACTCAGAAATGGAATAGCTGGATCATGTGGTAGTTCTATTTTCAATTTTTTTGAAGAATCTCCACACTGTTTTCCGTAGTGGCTATGCCAGTTTACATTCCCACAAGCAGTGTGTGAGGGTTCCCTTTTCTCTACATCCTCTGCAATACTTGTTATTTCCTGTCTTGTTAATTACAAAGACAGATATGAGATGATATCTCATTGTAGTTTTGATTTGCATTTTCCTAATAATTAGTGATGTTGAACATCGTTTCATGTGCCTCTTGGCCATCTATATATCTTCTTTGGAAAAATGTCTATTCAGATCTTTTGCCCATTTTTTAATTGGGTTGTTTGTTTCTTCGTGTTGATATGTATGAGTTCTTTATATATTTTGGATATTAACCCCTTACAGATAAATGGTTTGCATATATCTTCTCCCAATTGTTAGGTTGACTTTTCATTTTGTTGATTGTAGATTAAAATATTTTCCAGATATTTTTTCTGCTTAATTGTAACGATAATGAGTCACAGATGATGATTCTGCTGTGTTCAAAAGTTATAGATTATTTACAACTGAATTGTGAATTAAAATATCTGAAAAATTAATGGCTAAATATTAGCCCTTTAAAAGTGTTATTTTGGTTAATCAAGGGTAATATGCTTTTTATGAATCATGAAGAGAAATATACCATAAAACCCACCAGGCAGGAGCTTTTGCCTTATAGAGATTCAGCCCTGTATAACTTGTGGTCTAACAGGCTTTCATGCAGGCTCTAATCTGCTATTCATCTCTCATTCATCAAATCCAATGGGAAGATAAAAGATAACAGAACCCTTTGATGCAGTCTGTAAGGGTGAGCTTCTCAGACACGGACCAGGATGGTGAACGTTTGAAGTAGATTGATTGCCAATACTATCCTCAAAAGCTCTGCTCTTCCTGTATCCATTTTCTTCACAATGTAATTTTCTAGCTTCTCCCTTCAAGAAGTGGAGTCTGTTACTCCAATTCTTGAATCTGGGCTGATCTTGTAATTTGATCAATTGACGATGCTGGAAATGATGTTTGTGTGTTTATATTATTGTGGTAAGGCCACTTAACATGAGATCTATCTTCTTAACAAATGTTTAAGGCATACTACAACATTTTTAACTATAGGCACTATGTTCCAAATCTAGATATCAAGAGGCCTTGGATGCTTCTGATTCCTCTTTCTGAAAATCTTGCCATACCATGAATAAAAGCCAAGGTTAGTCTTCTGGAGAATGAGACTACAAAGATAAAAGTTGAATAATCCCAGCCAAGAACATCCTAGACCGGCCAAATCTCAGCTAATCTGCCAGCTGACCCAAATTATATAGCAGGGCCAGGCAAGATCAGCCTTGCCTGACCCAGATAATGAACCCTAGTCTGAGAAATAATAAATGAAAGTTGACTTAAGCCCCTAAATTTTGGGGTGATTTGTTATGCAGCAATAGTTAACTCATATAAAGTTGCAGGATATTTCTGAGGGTCAAGTGGGTAATATTCAGCATAATCTACGTTTTTTTCCTTTTCTCCATCCTCTTCTGTTAGCTGTTGGATTTTTAAAGAGTGTGTCTTCAATACAGGGGACCCAGAAATTTCTACCATTAGCTATATTAATCCAGTTATCTTTTCCTCTTCAAATCCAAACCCATTCCTGGAATCTCACTTTGATGGGTCATTTCCTGGGACCCTTCCATTACCAATTACTGAATAAATCAGCTATGTGCAGGAAATGGATACTTCACCAAGACGGGGTATTCAAGGAAAGTTTAATGAAGAGTGTGTCTTAAAATGTGTGAGCATAGCAAAGGAAAATCAACAAAAGTTAGTGATGCATTTTACCATCCCCAGGCTGAAGGTGCAATGATATGGAGCAGTGACTAGGATCCAGAGAAAATGGTACCTGTAGTAGAGGTCCACTAAACTCTAGCTCTGGTTGTGGATAAAGGAATACAGCCATTGGCAAACCTGGGCCAGTAGGGAGGAGAAGGAGGGATAAATGCCTTGACCTTATTCTAGTCCAATGCCCCATCTCCTTCTGGTGCCTCTTGTTGGCAAAGTCTAACAGACATAAAAAGAAAGACTGTCCCTCAAATCAATCTGTAAGTATCAGCTTCCCTGTGCTATAAGCAGAGCCATAATAGATTTAGAGGGACAAACAGAATATCAACATAATCACTTCCTAAAAATCACATTTTTAAAATGACTTATGCAGCTCTTTCCATTCTGAATACTTGTGCTCAATTTTCCATAAGGCTTTCAAGTTTCGTATGAAAATCTAAATAATATTGATCATTGCTATGTTTTATAAAAGATGATATAAATTGATATGCATCTAAAGTGTGAAAACATATTGTATTTGTACGTATTAAGTTATTGCTTTTTATTTTTATTTTTTGAGGAAGATTAACCCTGAGCTAACATCTGCTGCCAATCCTCCTCTTTTTTTCTGAGGAAGACTGGCCCTGAGCTAACATCTGTGCCCATCTTCCTGTACTTTATATGTGGGATGCCTACCACAGCTTGGCTTGCCAAGTTGTGCCACGTCTGTACCCGGGATCCAGGCGGCAAACCCCAAGCCACCGAAGCGGAACGTGCACAATTAACTGCTGCACCACCGGCCAGCCCCTACGGCACTGCTTTTTGTGTTAGATAAAACTAAGTTCTTTTTTGGTATATTCTGAATTTTCTCCAGTATTTTTTAATTATTTCATTACATCATCTTTATACTACAATGTGAATTAAGGTAAGCATTTATTGCTCATTAATAAATGTTAAAGTTATGAAATGTTATGAGTGCTCCAGAGAGATAATCATTTGTATGATGATCACTATCATATATGTTTGTATCTTGAGAATTTCTGAGGGCATATTTTTTTTTATGCCATTGTAAAGACAACACAACAACAGTTATGTGAGAAAGTTAGAAAGTATTAGAAGGTCCAAATGGTTGGATATATGTTTTGAAACAGACTCGTCTCCAGCTTAAATTATACATTTACAGTTGAATTTCCAAGACTTTATGTCTTGTTCCACTTATAGACGTTTCCACTTATAGACATTTTTCTTTTGAATACCACTTATGATTACCTAACTTTTGATACCAGTGGGGAAATCTCCAAATATGTGAATTAATATCTTATTTCTAGGTCAATTTAGTTTACTTCAGTTCAGGAATATTTACAAAGTGTCTACAGCCTTTTGTGTTTTGGGAATGAAGGGATAGTAGATGTTGATGTCATTAACTGAGATGAGGAATAGTGAAGAAAATACAAAGATGGTAATACAAAGGGTAAATATGATGAATTCAATTACAAATATGTTTTATTTGAGATGCCTATAAAATGTTCAATAAGTGATATAAAGAAGAATATTTGAGGGGCTGGCTCTGTGGCCAAGTGGTTAAGTTCACGTGCTCCGCTGCAGCAGCCCAGGGTTTGGATCCTAGGCGTGGACATGGCACCACTCGTCAGGCCATGTTGAGGTGGCGTCCGGCGTCCCACAACTAGAAGGACCTGTCACTAAGATATACAACTGTGTACAGGGGGGGTTTGGGGAGATAAAGCAGAAAAAAAAAAAAGATTGGCAACAGTTGTTAGCCCAGGTGCCAATCTTTAAAAAAAAAAAAAAGAATATTTGATATGTAGGCTCTGACAATCATTGAAAAAGAGTGACTAAAAATATATATTTGGAAATCAGCTGTATATAGGCAATGACATCATCTGTATAGTTTGAAGAGTTTGAAGTAGAAGGATTCGAAACAAATAAAATTTATATTTGTTATCCCAAGTTGAGGAGGAAAGTCATTTCTAGTTTTATTTCTTTCACATGCATTTTCAAGTGTCTATTATAATCAAAATGTATATGGAAATAATTTTCAATTCTTCCATATATTATTTCTGCAGAGAAATCTGCTAAATATTTTTATATGCATACTTACTAGTCTTATGACTTGATTTATTCAAATACTTAGAGACTTGAGTACTTTATCAAAGAGTGGAGGAATATGGAGGCATGTTCCACGTTGGTAATTAACTTTTCAAACGTTGAACACTGATTGGCTGTGTGTAATAATGTAAACTGAGCATTTAGAATGTAATGTAAGCTATCAAAAAGGTTACTTGGAGAAAAATTATGCATTTCCCTAAGATTCAAGAGAAGAAACAGGCTTGGGCAATGTTGACTTTGATTTTTTGACTTTAAGTTGTTGATAGAGTATCTAAATGAAATTTTATCACATGTTGTTGAAAATACAGGGATAGAGTGATAGAGGAAGGCAAAAGGCATTAGTTGAATAAAATGTTCATCTGTATTTAGTGAAAAGAGGAAAGAAAAACAGCATGCTAGGTTTAAGAGCTGTAATTTTTCTAATATGACACCTTTGATATGAAATGCTACCAACTCTTAATTTTCAGTTCTTGGCAGAGAAACGGAGTCATTTGATGTCACCATGAACTGGCACTAACTTTACTTACAGAATTGAAGTATTATTATTTTTACCACCCTTATTTTAAATATCAAGAGTATAATCCTAAAAACTGGCTTTGTGTGTACATATAAAGGTATCTGTGTCTTTTCTCTTTCTTTCTTTCTTTTTTTATTTCTTCCTTCCTTCCTTTCTTTCTAGAAACAATATATATTTTATTTTATGGTTATTTGTCAGATTGAATAACTTGGTAGCAATCGTTCCAGTGAGCGAATAGAAAATGATAAGTAGTAAACGGACCAGGTATTGGGATCATAGAGACCCTGTTTCAGGTATATGCTTTTATTCACTATCTGCATAACCTTGAGGAATTCACGTAATCACTAAGTATCAATTTCTTCCCATGAAAAATTATTGTACCTACTTTACAAATTTGTTATGAGGATTAAATAGGATAATATAATATTAGGTTTCTTCAGCTATTAGGTACAAAAACAGCTCAAATTTTGCTAAAAAAGAACATAAATGTATTGGCTCAGATAAGCGCTTTGTTCTATTTAGAAATCAGCTTTAGGAACAATAAGTACAAGGGGCTCAACATTGTAATCAGGACTCGTGCCTCTGCTCTGATTTCTTGTATTCTGGCTTGACTTACAGACAATTTTCTTCTTATAATATCAAGGTGGCTTCCTAAAAATATAGGATTTAATTTAACTTTTCAGTAACTCCAGGAAAGACAGAAAGAGAGAGAGAGAGAGAGATTCTATTATTCCCCAATAATTCTAACAAATGTCTTATTATTCACAGCAGGAATCTACATCTTTCAAAAACTAAGTAGGGTTTTGGTTTATTTAATTATAATAAGTTTAGTAGCATAATAAGCCAAACTCCAAATCTGATTGATTCAAAATGCTAAATATAGCCTCCAACCTGGGAGTTTCTGTCATTCAGCACCAGGCTTTAGAAATGTGCCTACATCCTGAGCCCAAAGTATGATTTCCAACAAATTGCTCTCTCTTTTAGAGCAATTTAAAGCAATGGTCGAAAGTGAGAGGAACAGATAATGTGCTCCTTACTTGAAAGTTATCCTCAATTTGGGGTTAATTTTTGACCTTTCCTGGAAAGGAATATATAGCAAGAGGTGTGCTGAAAAGTTTAGTCCACGAATTAAAATTTCAACTGAGTCTTAAAGGAGCCCTAGAGTAGACAAACAACATGGCAAAGCAGAGAAAGTAAGGAAATGCATTCTAAGCAGATGTTCCAGAATGCACAGATGCATAGATTGATGGTAACAATGGCTTTGTGGGGCAAATGTGTAGCTAGAGTTTAAGATAATGCATATGGGTCAAGCAAAAAGAATGCCAGGAAATGAAGGCGAAAAATTTTGATAGGGTGAATTTTTGAAGGGCCTTGAAAATGATGGTAAATATTTGAGAATTCACTTAAGCTACAAGATGCCTTTGAAGGCTTGGAAAGCAGCTTTTTTAGAAAAAAAAAAACACGTGGAAACAGCAGAGTGAGGACAGATAGTGTCTATTTTGCTACTTTGACATTATACATGAAATATGTATACTACTAGTGACATTATGACAGATGTGCAGGCATATTCTATGTATATTCCAGTCGGAGAATCTATTTATCTGGGTGAAAGTTAGTAGGGAGCAATGCTTTTAGCTTGTGAAAAAATAAAAGATAGAAATATCTAGTAAGAATTTGGAAAAATAGGCCACAGGTTCACCAGTGAGTTCAGGCTGGTGATATGAAAGGCATAAAAATAGTGGCTACTATTTATAGTTTGTCTTTTATGAGTCAGATAGTTGTCATGCATTATCTCATGTAATCCTCAAATCTTTAAAGTAGAAAGTTTGTCCTTTAAAAATGAGGAGAATAGGTATGAAAAGGATTAAGAAACTTGCCCAAAGTCACACAGTTAATTAGCCACAAATTTAGCAAGTGGCTTAACCAAAATTGCATGTTTGGAATATTTGAATCTTATGCTTTTTATAATATGCAGTGTTTTTATCTTTTTTCGAGTGATAATTGAAACAACAGAATCGGATAAGCACATCTTATTGAAGACGACATTTGAACACAAAACCAACATTTTTTCTTATCTACCATAGCTAAGTATCACAGACACCACATACGAACACACATGAAAACATATACACACAACTCTATCTTGTAGGTTTATGATTTTGGTGAGTTTTTGTAAAATTTCTTTTAGCTTCTCCTCATCTCTTCATTGTCACTTAGATCATTCAGATGCTTCTGCTATGGGTAAAACTTAAACTATGACAGTACCATTTTGCTTTACTTTTACAAATTAAGCCTTCCGAAGTATTAAATTAATATTAAATTATTTGTAATTGAATGTAGCAAAGATTGCTACCAGTTCACCTAAGATTCATTTTCTCTTCTTCCGTATACATCTATTCTATATTTCCCAACCTCCCTTTAGATAGAGCCATATGACTGCCTTCTAGACAGTGGCACGTGAGACAAGTGACGAGTTCTATTTCGAGACTACGATTCATCAGTCTTTTCCTACCCAGATTATCTCTATCTTTATTCCAGCTGGATTCCTGCAATACCTAGGCTGTAGGGGACGAGAAAGTCATGATTTAAAAAACTTGGACTTCGATCTCACTATGTGAAGGAGCACTACCTATTGGTCAGGAAAATACACTGGGCTATTAACATGAGTGAGAAATGAACTTCTATTGTGTTTGGGCTATTTGACATTTTGCGATACTTATTATTATGGCCTAGTTAGCCTAACTAAGACACTGACATATAAATATATATTATTTTATAGGGTTTAGATCTTCACACTATTAATTTGAAATAAAATTTACAAACAGAATTTAAAATTAAAATTTTGATTTTAATCTTTCCTGATTGCAAATTTACACACAAAATAAAGACATGACTACTGATTTAGTTAATATTGCATATCATAAAAATACTTAAATGAGTGTGCAGAGTAAAATTGTGAAAAATTTTTTTGCTTCTAATATTCCTATACATGTAACATGATCCTGCCACTATGTTTATAATTAAAACATGGCTTTCTTTTATTTCCATTTTATCACCCTCATAACACAACATAAATCAAAGCAATTTTGCTCATCTTTACTAAGTTCTGAGAACTAGAAGTGATATTCCAGTTACTCATTTATGAAATCGCCTGGAAAGTAAAATTTATTGTGAGGAACACGTGAAAGGACATGAGAAATCTTAATAGCTGTATATTGGCATAACAAAGAAGTCCTTGAAATACTCAGACTTGAAAGAATCTACTGTAATTTTCTCAGGAGCTTTTTGGTCCCAATTAAGCTTGTCTGTTGTGACTGAACTTTAATTAGTATGGATGTTTGTACTTTGGAAATTCAGAGTTTTAGTTTAACTTCATAAATTCATGAGATGAAAGGAAAAAAGAATAATTCAATGAGCCTAGAATTTTAATGAGGGCATTTGAAAATGCTGGCATTCTTCATATTATAGCTGCTGTGTCATCCCAAAGTGCTTCTACACAACTGGTTTGAAGAGCCAGGCTGAATTAGCCAGTCAGTTGAGCCAAATTCAAAAAAGTTCAAACACCAACCAAAGGCGCCGTTTGAAAAATTAATATTTTAGCTGAGCCATTTGATTTTTAAATTTTAAACAAATGATCAAATAGCTCCACGGAGACACAGACTTGAAGTATTTTTCAAGTTATATTTTTGGTTTTCAAACAGTACAATTTTTTGAGGGGTTTTTCTGAGAAGTTAATGTCATTGCACTTCAGTTACTGAATACTACCAAGTGGAAATGTAGCGAAGCTGGTTCAATAGTAATTATTCTGGTTTATTTGTCAGTTGGCTTTTTTTTAAACTGCTTTATTGAGATATGATGGATATGCAAAAAACTTTACATATTTAATGTATACAACCTGATGAATTTGGAGATCAGTATACATCTGTGAATCTGCCTCTTCATTTGTCTACTTTTTAAAAGGTTTTTCATGAAATGGTAATGCAGCAATATAACATTTCACCATCCATGACAACATCGAGCATGTATCTCTCTCATAGGAAGTAACTGAAATGCCTTAAAATCTATGGTTTTCAAACTTAAGTGGCTTATTCAACTGGCTTATTTATCATTATGAAATGTTACTCTTTCTACCTTGTGGTGAAATCTAATTTCTTTTTAATTAAAAGAAGAATAAAGGCTCTCTTTTGATTAAAATTTCATGGTACATTTTCATACTCTTTTAATCTATCTGTGACTTTATTTATATAAAGCGTTTTTCTCGTAGATAGTATATAGTTGTATTCGCTTTTTAATCTAGTATGATAATTACTTCCATGTTTTGGATCATATAGTTCATTTATATTTAATATATTTATTGATATGTTTTTGTTTATATCCACCATTTTTCTATTTGTTTTCAGATTGTTTTATAGGCTTTTTAAAAACTCTGTTTCCCCTTTTCTTTTTCTTTTTGGCCTTTTTTTTTTTTTTTTAAGATAGGGGAACACATGCTATCCTTATCAAAATCCTAAGGGCATTTTCTAGAGAAATAGAAAAAACAACCTAAAATTCATATAGAACCACAAAAGGCCTCAAATAGCCAAAGTAATTTTGAGAAATAAGAACAAAGCTGCAGGCATCACAGTTCCTGATTTCAAAATATGCTTCAAAGCTAAAGTAATCAAAACAATTTGGTACTGACATAAAGACAGACATTTACACCAATGGAACAGAATAGAGATTCCAGAAATAAACCTGTACATATACAGTCAACTGACCTTCAGCAAGGGTGCCAAGAATACACAGTGGGGAAATGGTAGTCCCTTCAACAAATGGTCTTGAGAAAACTGAATATCCATAGGCAAAAGAATGAAATAGGACCCTTGTCTTATATCACATACAAAAATCAACTAAAAATGGATGTAAGACTTAAATGTAAGACTTGAACCTGTAAGATTCCTAGAAGAAAATATAGGGAAAAACCTTTTTGATATTAGTCTTGACAATAACTTCTTGGACATGACACCAAAAGCACACGCACACAAAGCAAAAAGATGCAAGCGTGACCACGTCAAAGTAAAAAGGTGCTGCACAGCAAACAAAGTAATCCACAGAAAAGAAAGCCAATTTATGGAATTGGAAAAGAAAATTTCAAATCATATATCTGATAAGAGGTTAATATCCAAAATATATAAGAAGCTCCTATAACTCAATAGCAAAAAACCAAATAACTCAATTAAAAAAAATGGGGAAGGCCTTGAATAGACATTTTTCTAAAGAAGACATACAAATGTCTAACAAGTACATGGAAAGTTTTGGGGCTGGCCCAGTGGCCTAGTGGTTAAGTTCAGTGCTCTGCTTCATTGGCCCAGGGTTTCGCTGGTTCGGATCCTGGGCAGGGACATGGCACCACTCATCAGGCCACGTTGAGGTGGTGTCCCACGTGCCACAACTAGAAGGACCCACTGTGTACTGGGGGGATTTGGGGAGAAAAAGCAGAAAGAAAAAAAAATAGATTGGCAGCAGTTATTAGTTCAGGTGCCAATTTTTTAAAAAAAATAAAAGAAAAGAAAAGTTTCTCAATATCACTAATGATCATGGAAATAAAAACAAAACCATGATTACCTATCACTTCATACCCGTTAGATGGCTATTATCAAAAAGACAAAAGATAACAAGTGCTGATAAGGATGTAGAGAAAAGGAAACTCTTGTGCACTTGGTGGGAATGTAAATTGGTGCAACCACTATGGAAAACAGTATGAACGTTCCTCAAAAATTAAAAATAGAACTACCATATGATCCAGCAATCTCACTTCTGGGTTGGCGAGGGTATGGAAAAATTTAACCTACTTCATTTTAGTATTCAACTTTCTTCCTCTTTTTTTTGCTCTAAAGGTTGTAAAATGCATCATTACATTTTCAATTAATTTAGGAAATTTGAAATCACTACTTCAATGTTTTTATCCCCATTCTTTCTCTTCTTCTTTCTAAGATTTCAGATACATATTTACTATAATACTAGAAACTTCCTCATAATTCCTGATATTTCCCATAACTCACTACAACTCTACCATTTTTGTTTTTAAGTACTATTTTTCTCTCTGTGTTTCTGTTTCGATAGTTTCTATTGTTAAATTCTTCATGTGTACTGATCTTTTCTTCTTCAGTGGCCAATCTCCTAGTAAACACATTTGATAAAATTTTCATTTCAAATATTGTACTTTTCACTTACAGATTTTACCATTTGGCTCATTTTTACTACTTGGATTTTTCATCTGTGAGTTCTCATCTTTACTTCTTAAGACCATCTGTTCTATTCAGTCCTAAAATATATTTATAATTGTTTCTTCAACATCTTCTGATATCTGGGTTTGAACGATGTCGTCTTTCTTTAAAGAGTGTTCATTTTTGTTCTAACAAGCAGTTAATGTATGGCAGCTTTTCTTGACCATTTTGAGGCTTCAATCCAGTCTTTGTTTTGGAAGACTTTAAGAAGTTCTTACTATGTGATGTGGTCCTTGGTTTTAAGTTGTGATCTGTCCCTTGTCTCAACAGAATGCTTTAGTATCACTGAAGTCTCTCCTCTCAGATGAATCAGAACACCAAAGACTCCAGCCCAATGCGACCTCTCCACACTGTTGCGGCTGCTTTCTGTTTGGCCTTGTGAAGTTTCACCCTGAGCATGAAGAGAGCAGCTCTTGCCCAAGGATACTTGGGGAGCCCCAATCCCACACAGTTCCCTCCTTCTAGTGCACTGTTCTGCAAGTTCTGCTTGTAATAGCATCCTTGAACTCTGCTCTCTGCCTTCTCCACTCAGCAGGACCATCATGCTCTCTTTGTGGTTCATCTCCCTGAGTCAAGTTTGAGAAATTGTCTCTAGGTAGAGAGCTAGGGTAAATGTGGTGTTTCTATCTGAAATGTTTCCTTCTTTCATTTTTTGCATTTCCAGAATGTTATTTTCCTCTATGATACCTCTGAATATCCTCCCAAAATACAGACAAGAATTCAAGTTTAAGGACGAAGTTTCTGAAAGACTCTTACGCTCAAGGAAAACTTCCTCACAATATATTCTCTAGGCATAATTATTCTCTGTTTATTTGATTTAGGCCATTATATTGTCATTATAATTTATATTACTAACAGTAGTTCTTTAGCTAAAATGTGGCTTTGGTGTTCATCGTGTAATTTATTTTTAAAGCGTATCTTCTAAACTTCATTTTCTTCTTTTACTTTTTCCTTTGAATTGAAATTTCACGTTTTTAAACTCACATTTTTATTTTTCTTCCTGTTATTATTATTCCATAAGTAGTATTAACTATGCAAACTAATATGTATCAAGTAGTTATAACCCAGATATCAAGTTATTAATTTTATGCATATGTTTTTTAATATACACCATGCACATTTAGTTTATTACTATATTTGGAAGAGTGGGACTCAACAAAATAATACATGCTAATGTGCTCCAACGTGCTCAGGTCTTTGCAAAAGTAAGTTATTTTAAATGAAAAATAAATATTTATTGAATTGAAACTTTTATTAAAGCTTCAAACATACATAACACTATATTTTGATATTTTAACCCCAAGCAGAAAACAAAAACATTTGAAGTGGTTTGGAAAGATACAGAGCACGACACGATAAAAATAAATGCGGAAATTAGAGCTTCAAAAAATTGGAATAGAAAAAGAAAGCTGAATATGCTTCATTGATTTCTTTCTGGCTCTGTTTATGTTTTAAAGTTGTGCTTAAGGTTGATGTAATCTTTCTGCTCATTTGTGGCTCCAGTGTGGGGAAAAAAGTGAAAAACTTGCTTAGAAAAGAGATTTCACAGATATTTTATTTTATAGGTAGGTAAATGTACATAAACATTTATTTGCTGATTTGCTACACTTTCAATGTGAAAATTCTCCCTAATTCATAACGTTACTTCGTAATGCCAACGGTAAGCATAGTCATTCCTTCTATGTGCTTCCATAGTATCTTTTTCACATCTTGATCGTAATACTTTAGCATATTCAATTGTAATTCTCTCTTCCAAACTAAACTGCAATCCCTCTTCATATCCCAGGGTCTACCTAGCAGAATGTCTAGCACATGCTAGGAGCTCCCATAAGCATATATTGCATAAAACTAGAAATTATAGATTAACTCCCATTTACAAGTAATTTACTCTTGTTTCTCTTCATCTAAGGAGCATAACAGTTTTACACGTTGGAAACATATCATCATTGCATCCATTTGTATTCCACAATCATATATTATAATAATAGCTAACATTTATCAACTGCATTCTCTGTGACAAGCACTGTGGTTAGGGCTTCACATGGATTAATCCATTTGATTATCACACGCAGAAAATCTGTGAAGTAGGAAAATGTATTATACCAATTTTGTAAAAGAAAATCAGAGTTTCAGAGGATTAAGTAACTTGACCAATATCAAAAAGCTAAAAAATTGCATAGTAAAACTTCTAAGCTAATTCTTTCTGAATCTGGTGACCTATTTCTTCACCACTGCAGTCCAATACTTCTATATCTTTTCTCTCTCTCTCTCCCTCCTTCCCTTTTTGTTTTCCTCTTAGTCCTTTTATTGTTTTTCTACGTCTCTCATCTCTGACTTGTAATAATCACTGAATGAATTAAACTGCTGATCAATAGATCTCAAGAATGAGTCGTTTCCTTTGAGAATATTCAAAACTTTGAAGCAAAGAACGCTATACATGTTTAATAATAGCCCTTCGGGAACACGACAAATAAAAGTCTCAACTCTCGCTTCAATCTTGTATGGATAAAAGCAATGTATAATATTTCAATAGTCTGGAGTTCACTTACTTGCCAACTTAAAACACAGCTGAACACAGCTAATGAGTGGAAAAGAATAAATTTCTTTTAAAAAGTTTGCGCATACTTGTAAAGATGTCATGAAATCCATAGCCTAAAATTCTTGTGTTTTACTGATAAGATATTTCTTCAGCCTGAAAAGAGATGAGTATGCCAAGGAGAAGCCTTTATTCATTACACAAACACCGATAGCAATTTACGTGAAAAACTGGCAAGCTAAAATCTGTCTGATGATATCAGGGCTGCTTATTTATCTTACTTGCATCCTCAATGTCTTTGCAGTTGAATAGAAAAAGTTCTCCTTTCATTTTAGGTTATGATCAGTTATTAGATTTTGGTTGAATGAATAAAGTCAATGGTAATATTTGTAGAATATTCATCAGTGAAACATGCTTTGAAACATAATGCCACTAAGGTAGTTAGGTTTTAAAAAACTACTCTAGACACAAACTTACATGGGTCAAATTTTTAACAGAACAAGCTTTTATAGAATATTGAAGAGAAATTTATTGAGATGATCACTTGAATTTATTGCACCTGTTTTCCATAAAATCCATATAAATGGTTGTATCTTAATATTTCCATATCATATATCCTTATATAATAAAATTATATTTTAATAAAATGTTAAAGTAGCTCATTGGAAATATATTTATCAGGCAAAATTTGATAATGAATCAATTGTTCATTTGTCTCCCTAAATAGAAGGTGCATTTAGTGTGATAAATTTTCCTGCTTCTGTTAACAAGCAAGACAGTGTCTGGATTACAGAACTCTTCAAATAAAAGATGGAAAGTTAAATAGAAATAACGCCTGATTCTCAAAAAACACAGTAGGAGAGTAGCATAGCAATTAATATCTAGGAAAACTAATACATGCTGTGAGGTTAGGATTTTTTGAGTAATAGCAATGGCTCAATTTAAGTGGTATCTGTGGGGAGTACTCTGAGATATCTGAAGGGGTGGCCTTTTTAACTAGTGGTAATTATGTCTGGAGTTGCTGTAAATATACTTCAACGAAGAGGGGAAATGGGTGGAAGTGTGGTTTTCTGGGTAGACAACAGAGAGAGGCAAATGTCTTTGTGTCACTGTTGCCAACAGAATTCTCCCAATGAAACATTTCCAGTCTATATCTGTTTCCTCAACAGGGAACAGGGAATTGAAAGAATGCAAATAATTCTATTACCCAAAGCATATGTTTTACAGTAGTCAAAAAAATGTAATCCCAATTAGTTTTATAGAGATATAAGCTACATTTTCTTTCTTTTTCCTTCTTTTGGGAGAGTGTTGTGTGCTGGTCTCAGTCTATCGATAACTATTGTGGCTAGACCAGCCCTTATGGTTCTTCTTATGATTGCAATATGCCCTCAGCAACAGCTATCTGGAAACTTTGAATAAAAAAAGGTTTACTACTTGCAAGTCCTGGAAATTACATGGCGCACCAGGAGCTACACAGCAAGTTCGCAGGTGGAGAGAGAGTGAATTCAAGCATGGACCTGGGGTTTTGCTTTTATGAAGATCAAGGATGAGGGCCTAGGGTTTTGCACGCTGAATTTTGGTGAATTTAAAACATAAGAGAGGAATATAAGGCACTGGAAGAGAACAAAACAAATTGCCCAAATGGTCAGTTATCCAAGGAGCCTGGAAGTAGGGGGCAACCTGGCTCTTTATCTAGTCATGAGGTTGGCAATGTGTTTATTTGAGATAGCTGTCTTTGAAGTGGATGCCTCAGCAATCAAAGCTGAAGTCAGGCACCTACATTACAAAAAAGAGAAACCAACTGTCAGGGCTTACGCTACAGGGGGCAACTCTTTTAAACTACTTTTTATAGGGAAGACGTTATTTCTAAACTGCCTTTTAACATTCCTTTTTAAAGTCTTGTCCTTTATAAGATTATGAACTCCTTGATTATAAGGATTGGGTCACGTTGCTATCTTTTTAAAAAACAACTCAAGACAATACATTATAGATATCCAACACAAGTTTTTTTATAATAAAGAGATTTTAACAATGAAGTAGAGATTAATATTAGTGAATTACTGAATTTTTTGACTACCTTCTGATATATTATTTGGTGGTGGATGGATATTTTTTCTAGAAAGTGTAAATGGCCACTTATCTCAGTGACAATTTTGTTGCATGTTGTATTGACTTCACTTAAATCAAGATGAAAGTATATGGAAAAAAAAAAAAAAAAAACCAGTCTGTGTCCAGATTGTGGTTTTTGAGATGAAGAAAATATTGCAACGAGTTACATAATTAGTCAGTTATAAAACTTTTCTTTGAGCAAATAGCCATCCATCTCAGTGAAATGTGCCAAGTGAGACCATTCCAGCAATAACCATTAAGACTCAGAACAGAGAAGCTAAAGTACACCAAACAGAAAGAGAGATTGACTCATTAAAACTAAATTCTCCTTCCCCCATAGGATACCCTTGAACACTCTCCTTAGTGTGGAGAATTCCGGCTGACATTTGCAAGAACCATTTATAACTCAGATCCTGGATGAATTGCAGAAAATGATGGGTGCAACATGTACAACAGAAATTTTAGGCCTTATTCTGATTTTTTCAAGAGAGATTCTCAAATAAACATCTTTAAGAGAATTTGCTATTACATTTGCGTATGAATTGCTCTCGAATTTTGAAAAGCATTATCATGCTTTTGTAGATTAGTCCTAATTTGCATTTTTATTTGACAGATATCTTGATTAAAACAGATTTTATGATTGCACCTGGTTAGCCAGTATTACTGACATTTTACATTTTTTAACACTGAAAATTCATAATAATATCTTTACAAAATGCCAAAAGATAGACCAAAAGAATACTTGACACACAAGGAATTGTATTATGTGAAGCCAATTTATTCATTTAGATCAATTACCTGATGTTACTTGGTAATGTTGTTGCAGCCTATTTCATACATGTTGAATTTGAATTCTTTTTTTCATTAATAGTTCTAATTTATAAATCTTTTGTCATGTTTTTTCTGTTATCAAGTAATTAAAGGAATTGCTGGGCCAAAATTAAAACTCTTATTGTAAGAATCTGATAGGAGGCATTTCTGTTATTTCAAGGTTTACTATGCAATTCATTAATAATTACATCAAATAATGATATAAGTTATTCAATTTGTTCAGCAAAAATCTATAAATAGAGATTAGAGATTTGCTTTAAAATATTCAAAAGTAAACTTTAGGAGCTATTTGTAAAAATTGCGTAGAAATACTTTTATATAAGTAGAAAATATCTTCAAAAACAATATGTATAATGGTAGAATCTACATGAATCACTATTTAGTAAGTACTATATGTCAACTATAAAATTATTGATCTAATAAATTTTTCTTTTATTCTAGAAGGATTGTTTACATTTAATGCTTTATCCAATACTTCATTCCTTTGTGTAATGTAATTTTATTCCGTTTACAAAGCAGGATACAAGTTAACATTAGCTTATTATATTTATATTGATTTATTCTCAGTAATAATCTATTTTAGGCAAGATGACTAATTTATGATCAAAACCAATACTCATTTGAATGTGAAAGAGTACGACTAATGAATAGTAAGTTATTATCAAAAATGGAACCAGTAGTCCACTGGAACTGACTTTTACCAGCTTGGATGAGTTGATTATTAAAAAGAAATTTTATGAGCCAGATGCTAAAACAGCTTGAAATTGGTCACCATGGTGGAAATCCTTTCACCATAAAAATCAGCCAATGCTGTAAATCAAGGTCTGCCCCTCCTGAGCAGTTGTTGAACATATAAGCCTATTACTGACCTGGAATTTTTCAAGGATGAAAGGGTATACATTTTATAATTATGTCAAAACACAGGGCAAACCAAGACTGTTCCAGGTAACTGAACCATATGGTGATCTTCATTGAAGGTCATATATGAGGTGTTATTATTAAGCCAATGACTGAAGAAATATAAATGAGGCATCATAGGGGCTTATTGATGCTGTCCTCAAATCCATTCTTTACTCCGTAGAGGGAATGATATTTTAATGTGATATAGATATTCCCCTGGCCTAAATTATTTGAAGGCATACCATGCCCATGAAAATGAATTCCAGCCTGCTTAATACGGGATTCACTAGGTGTGAGTGATCCGCTACCTGATTACATCCTGGGCCTTATTCTTCATCATTTACTTTGAACTATATTGAAAGTTTTTTTTGTCACTTATTTTAATGTATCTTGTGCTCCTTTACCTTTAGGAATTAGGACATGCTCATCCTTCTGCCTGAAATGTCTAATTCATTTCAATAGCTAACTCCGACATATTTTTTCATGCTAGAATTTTGTCTTTAGAGGAATCCTTTTCTGAGTCCTGGTTTGAATTAACTTCCCCTCCTCTCTGCATCAAATCTTGAATTTTCCTCTAGCTCAAGGTCAGTCTTTATGAATATCCTTTGTGGGTTCCATATCCCACTCAGTCTTGAAATATTGCAGCCCTAGGGGTAATTCATGGGAATATATTTTCCTCTAATGAAAGGTACCTTAGATCCAGGTCTGTAACTTTAAATACTAAGTTTATGAGGATTATGCATATCTTCAGATCCAACATCTCCTCTGAATTCAAAACTCATATATTTAAACTAATTTGTAAATTTAACATTTTAACTTTTATAACTATTAGATCTTTCTTTCCTGGAATGTGACAAATGAACTTGTGCCACCTGAAACTGTTCCTTCCTGAGTGTCTCTGATATCAGGAAACAACATCAACAGCTACCCAGGATCTCAAGCCTATAACCCAGGTGTTGCATTTATTCATTTCATTTGATTCTTTGTCATTCCACACATGCTGTCCACCAGTGATTCCTAGCAACATCTCACAAATATTTTACTCTTCTCCATATCCAGTAATTGACAGGCTAAGAAAAATCATTGAAATGTATGGTTTAGACTACTGGATCACTGCACTACGTGCCTAACTGCTCTGCCTGTTTCACTCTTGTCCACACCATCTCCCCACTATTCATTTTCCAGAGTGTGATTTTTGAAATACAAGTTTCCTTTCTGATTAAATTCAATTATTATTAAAATCTTCAAACAACTTTTCTCATTTATTTATAATAAAATCTGATCTCTTAACTGGAAAACAAAACACAACTTACTGTCCACCTCATATTCCATGTTACTTCCTTTAATTACCTTTCTGTCTTATTATTTTCATACTACAGCCATAGACACCTTCTTTCTGCTTCTTATGCATAAGACAGCTTGTTTGTGCTTTATGTCTTTGCAATATCTGAACCATCTATTAGGAAATATCTTCCCCAACTCTTCCTACAGTTGACTCATGCCATAACTTAGGTCTTAATTTAGATATCAAGTGTATTAGCTCCCTAGGGCTATCATAACAGAGTACCACAAACTGAGTGGCTTAAAGTAACGGCAACATATTGTCTCACAGTTCTGGAGTCTAGAAGTCTGAAATCAAGATGTCATCAGGGTTGGTTCCTTCTAAAGGAGAATCTATCTTATGCCCCTCTCCTAGCCTCTGATGATGGCTTGCAATCCTTGGCATTCCTCACTTTGTAGATGCATCAGTACAATCTCTGCCTCTGTGTCCACATGGTATTCTCTCTGTGAGGCTCTGGGTCTAAATTTTACTCTTTTTATAAGGACATCAGGCATACTGGATTAGGGGCAGCTGTAATGATCTCATCCTAACTTGGTTATATCTATAAAGACTCTTTTCAAAAGGAGATCACAATCACTGGTGCAGGGGTTAGGGATTCAACATATCTTTTTGGAGGACACAGTTTAACCCATAACATCACCTTCTCTGAGGATGCTTCACATAAAACTTACTCTCGTAATACAGTATCTACTTTTCATCATAGGACTTGCCGTGGCTTGATATTTTTGTGTTTATTTAACTAATAGTTTATTGTATTCCTTCACCAAATAAATTCCATGAAGGAGTGACCTCATCTGTTGTTGCTCCTGTTGTTTTTCCTAGATGTGTAGCTAGAAGAGTGTACAGCATACGTAAGAACTTAATACAGATTTTGTGTATATATGTATATGAATTAATAATGAGTTTATATGACATCTGCTTATCACTAATATTACTGTTATAATATTTGTTTATTATAATATCTGCAATGCTATATGCACTATTTTAATTTTGCCTTAACTTTATAATCAGGATTTTTTACTTAATGACTAGTGAAGGTTATACTGAAAATTTTTTTAGTCCAATAGAGCATAAGTGCAGTTCAAGAGTGAGCCTCTCTCCATTACATTAATGTATCACAAAATCCAGTTTTTGGCAGTGTTCCCAGGCAATTGGGGTTAAAAGTCATCTTGTCCTCTGCACTTGTGTATAATGGAGAGAGTTGAATCATTGTGATATTTTGCAATGTTACTGAGAGGGGTTGACCTCATTCTGAAAGACATTTGATTATTTCCACTGACATGTACCATCTATAGAGAGGATAATCATTATATTAATTTAAAAAGAGACAAATCATGGAATAAGAATTAAAGCTACATGTCAGGTAAAGAATAAAAACAATAATCAAGCAAGATGCTATTTTGGCAAGAATTTAATGTTATTGTATATAGTATCAATGAGCTAAGATATAGAATTAGATAATTTTTTTATTTATATTATTTGATAATCTATATTTCCAAAAGAAAAGCAAAATCTAAACCTATTAATAACTGGACTATACATAGTGGTTAATATTTTCAAGGTTCTTACATGTTAGCATATTCTAAAAATAGCAAGTTCATTCATGATAATCAGAAGATTTATTGATCTTTCAGGTCAGTGTTATATAAAATATTGAACTGTAACATAATTTATGAAAGATGTCCATTCTACTCAACATAATTTAGAAAAATGAATATTTTCCTATGTGAAATTAGGTAAGTAAAAAAAAATCAGTTAAACTTGGAAGAAGTTCACTAGAAGACAAAAAAAAATCTCATTAGTTGTTGAGAAAAAGAGACTAGGTTATTTTCTCTTCCATAGCAGTATATTATCCACAACAAACTTTCAGGATTTAAAATTGGTGAAGAAACAGAAAAACGTTGAAGAGTAAAAAGGATATTTTGCCTTTTTACTGTAAAATAAACTTTAGATTTCAATTACAATAAAAATTAATTGTATTAACTTCTCAACCTTGGCACTGCTGATATTTGGGCAGGATGATTATTTTTTGTGGGGGACTATCCTTTATATAACAGGATGTTTAGCAGCATCCCTGACCTCTACCTACTAGCTGCCAGTAGTGCAATCCCACAGTTTGGAGACAACCAAAAATGTCTCTAGATATTGTCAAATGTCTTTGTGAGTGGAATAGGGGGAGAAATTTTCCCTGATTGAGAGCTATTGCATTAAAACAAACAAAATATTCCTGCCATATCAGATTTGTGGTATGCAAACTTATATCTGTCACGGAATTTAAGTAGGAAAAAACCAATTCTTTGAAAAATAAAAGTACAAGCTTATGTTAATCATGAGGTAGTGTGAATACATTATCTTAGCAAGGGAGGTAAGGAAGTCCAAGCAGAGAATTTATTGCAAAGAAAAATAAATTATGGATGGCGAATGGTAAAAGCTCTTGGGAAACTGACCAAAGGATTACCCAAACTTACTTTGGCAATACATCCACAACTCAGAAAAAATAAACTCTCTCCTTAAGTTGAGCTTACAATAAAAGTAAAATCACCACAAGAAATAATCTATTATGAGGAAGAGTCTTTGGAGGAAACTCATATTCTCTGAACTTAAGAATAAAAACTAAAAAAAAAAAAAGAATATTTTTTAAGGAATTAAAATGATGAAATAATGAATGAGAAAAACTTAAAAGGCCAGGGCACCATGAAACAAACATAGATAGATTTGAAAAAGGACCAAATGACCATATGACCATATTATAAATGAAAAATTTTACTGTAATTAAATTTTTAATAGGTTAATTGAACATCAGATTAAATATAGTTCAATACAGAATCAACAAACTGGCAGAAAGATCTGAGGAAATTTCCTGGAATGCATCATGAAGCTATAAAGCAATAAAAATATCAGAGAGTTTAAGACAGAGGATAAAACACATGCACAATCTACATGTAACAGAATGGACAGTTAAGAAGGGGAAAAAAAGCTAATCTAAAGATTCCATTTCTTTAGATACCACATTAAGTGGTATTGTCTAAAAACTCAAGAGAAATGAAGAAAGATATGTCCTAAAACTGAAAAATGTTGAGGTGAGGGCAGAATAAATCAAAAGTAATCTAATCTTAGCATATAATTGACGCTCTAACACACCAAATAGAGACAGACTCTTAAAAAACCCCAATGATTATGTGTAGGGGGAAAACAATTAGAATTCCAGCTATAGAATTATCACAATTATTAATAGAGACCAGAACACAAAAAAATCAATGATTAATTTATAAATTGTTCAGGTAATACCACAAATTGCTCAAGATATAATGCTAATGCTCCCCACCCATATGGTTGTATTTCATGTAATAATTAACTAATATTTTACTTCTAAGCCATCATTATTGTTTTATTGTTTATAATCAATGTTTATTTATATTTTCCCATGTTTATCAGTTTTTCTATGACAAATAGTCAACTTACATTTCTCTACGGAGCTATAATATCTAAGTTAAGGAAGAAAAATTCAGAGGCTAAAATGTTACTCCATCAAAAATCTTTACTGAGGATGTCAGTATCATTGTGTAGTTAGTTGTTCCCTTTGTCTCTCCCCTCTAAGTTACAACCAAAGGGATATCCGTTGACTAACAGAGAACTCCCTATGCACTGCAACAGGACACTTACGAGATCCATGTATCTATACATCTGAAAATGAGTGGACTGGGCCCAGACGAAGTAGTGGAACTAAGGGAGCAACTCCTTCCCTCTCCCCCAGCAGAAGCAATCTGGGGCTTGGATCCTCAGGCAGTAACACATGTGTCTGTGAGCAGAGCTGATGGTGACCCAGCCCAGACAACAGCCAGTGGAGTAGAGGAGGTGGTGGTCCAGCTCACAAAACTGAAAGTGGACAGAGTGGGAATAGAAAAAAACAGCCCCTACACACCCCCAGTGGTAGCAGGTAGAAACTGTGAACAGAGGCATCAGGAACCATAGCAGAACTGGGGTCCCAGCCCCAGGTCACCAGGTGGTGGCACCCCCAACACCAGTTCCATCAGCAGCAGTGGCTGCATACAACTCCTTGGTTCCCTAGGCCCCAGCAGTTAAAATGACACCCATGAACCCAGCACCTCTGGCATCAGTGCAGCCAGCATCCCCAGATGACCTGGGAACAGCAGTGCAGGTGGTGCACAAGGTAGCTTTCCCATGGAGAGCCAGTGGCGGAACAAAAGACACAGGTGACCCCAGAAGCAGCAGAAGTGCTCACAGCCTGGTGACCCCAGTGGCATCACCTGAGACTGCAGCAACATTGTAAGCAGCAAGGCAGCAGCAACCTCAGGGGCACAAACAGTACAAAGAGGGCACCGATGACACCTGTGGGAGAAGCAGTGGAGGGTGGAAATTGAAGGGTCTCAAATACAATCAGAAGCAGCTCAGAATGAAAGTGACCAAAGCTGTATCAAAATAGGAAAAAGTGGTCAATACCACAAAAGCACCAGCAGAGGATCCATTCCTTGAAGAAGACAGTAACACAGTAGAACAGAAGGAAAATGATAACTCTCCAGAAACTAAACTGGAAGTCACAGAAGATTACAATCTAATTGACAGAAAATTCAAAATTGCTGTCATAAAGAAACTCAATAAGTTACAGCAAAACTCAGAAAAACAGTTCAATGAGCTTAGGAAAAAGAATTAATGAACAGAAGGAGTACTTCACCAAAGAGATTGAAACTGAAAAAAAAAAAAAACTGAACAGAAATTCTGGAGATGAAGAACACAATTAATGAGATAAAAAAATAATGCAGAAAGTATTAAAAATAGAGCAGATCTTATGGAAGAGAGAATTAGTGAGCTTGAATGTAGAAATCTAGAAATAATGATTTAAAAATGAAGAAATTCTTTGAGAAATATCGTATTCAACTAGGAAAAGTAACATAATGATTATAGGTATTCCAGAAGGACAAGATAGGGAGAAAGGAACAGAGAGCTTACTTAAAGAAATAATAGCTGAGAATTTCCCAAACCTGGGGAAGGAAGTGGACAGGAAAGTACATGAAGCTAATAGAATTCCTAATTGCCTCAATACAAAAAGACTTTCTCCAAGCCAAATAATATTAAAACTGTTAATAGTCAGTGACAGAAAAATATTAAAGGCAGCAAGAGAAAAGTAATTATCTACAAAGGAACCCTAGCAGAATTAGAGTGAATTTCTCAGCAGAAACCCTACAGGCTAGGAGAGAATGGAATGATAAAATATTGAAAGATAAAACCATCAGCCAAAAACCCTCTATCCAGCAAAGTTATCCTTCAGATATGAAGAAGAAATTAAAGCTTTCTTAGATGAACAAAAGCTGAGGGAATTCATGCTTTACAAGAAATGTTAAAGGGAGCCTCCTACCTGAAGCAAAAAGATAAAGGACAACAAAAACATAGAAGGAAAAGAGGAAAGAGATGGAACCTGCATAAGATAATGGAGATAAGAGGACATCAGAAAGGACTATCTCATCTATGAGATCTTTTATACAAACCTCATGGTAACCACAAAACAAGAAATCAGACCAGAATCACAAATCATAAATAAAGAGAAATTGGACAAAACCGTTACAGAAAACCACCAAACTGAAATGGTAGACAGAAATACAAGGGAAATGAAATAATGGAAATATAGAACAACTTGACAACAAGAGATAAAATGGAAGTATTAAGCCCTTATATATCAATAATCACCCTAAATGTAAATAGATTGAATTTACCAATCAAAAAATACAGAGTGACTGGATGGATTAAAAAATAATACTCAACAGTACACTCCCTTCAGGAAACACATCTCAGCTCTGAAGACAAACATGGGCTTAGAGTGAAGGGGTGCAAGATGATACTCCAAGCAAATGTCAAGTAAAAGAAAGTAGGTGTAGCCATATTTACATCAGACAAAGCAGGCTTGAAGATAAAAAGTATAACAAGACACAAAGATGGGCATTATATAATGATAAAAGGGACGTTCCACCAAGAGGACATAACACTTATGAATATATATGCACCTAACACAGGATCACCAAAGTATATAAAGCAATTATTAACAGACCTAAAGGGAGAAATTGACAGCAACACAATAACAGTAGGGGACCTTGACACCCCTCTTACAACAATAGATAGATCATCCGGACAGAAAGTCAAGAAGGAAACAGTGGCCTTAAATGAAACACTAGACTAGGTGGACTTAACAGGTATATATAGAACATTCCAACGAAAAACAGAAGAATATACATTCTTCTCAAGCACACATGAAACATTCTCAAAGATAGACCATATGTTGGGAAAAAGAGCAAGCCTCAATAAATTCAAGAATATTGAAATAATATCAAGCATCTTTTCTGACTATAAGGCTATGAAACTAGAAATTAACTACAAGAAAAAAGCTAGGACAGTCACAAATAAGTGGAGACTAAATAACATGCTACTGAACAACTATTGGATCAATGGAGAAATCAAAGAAGAAATGAAAAAAATACCTGGAGACAAATGAAAATGAAAACACAACCTACCAAAACTCATGGGATGCAGTAAAAGCAGCACTAAGAGGGAAACTTATTTGAGATTATGTAGGCCTACCTCAAGAAACAAGAAAAATCTCAAATAAACAGGCTTACACTACACCTGAAAGAACTAGAAAAAGAAGAATAAAGTCCAAAGCTAGTAGAGGGAAGGAAATAATACAAATAGGAGTAAAAATCAATGAAACAGAGCCTAAAAAACAGTAGAAAGGATCAATGAAACTAAGAGCTGGTTCTTTGAGAAGATAAAATTGACAAACCCATAGTCAGACTCACTAAGAAAAAAAGAGAGAAGTCTCTAATAAATAAAATTAGAAATGAAAGAGGAGAAATTACTACAGGCAACACAGAAATACAAAGAATTATAAGAGAATACTCTGAAAAGCTATATGCCAATAAACTGAATAACTCAGAAGAAATGAATAAATTCTTAGAATCATATAATCTCCCAAAACTTAAACAAGAAGAAATAGAGAATCTGATTAGACAAATCACAAGCAAAGAGATTGAAGCAGTAATCAAAAACCTCCCCCAAAACAAAAGTTAAGGACAGAAGGCTGAATTCAAAGATTTAATTCCTATCCTTCTCAAACTATTCTGAAAAATTGAAGAGGACAGGATGCTTCCTAACTCATTTTATGAGGCCAAAATTACCCTGATACCAAAATCAGACAGGGACAATACAAAAGAGGAAAATTACAGACCAATATCACTGATGAACATAGACACAAAAATCCTTAACAAAATATTAGCAAATTGAATACAAAATACATTAAAAGGATCATCCACACAATCAGGTGGGATTTATTCTAAGGATGTGTGAATGGTTCAACATCCACAAATCAATCAATGTGATACACCACATTAACAAAATGAAGAATAAAAATCCTATGGTCATCTCAATAGATGCAGAGAAAGCATTTAACAAGATTCAACATCCATTTATGATAAAAGCTTTCAATAAAATGGGTATAGAAGGAAAGTACCTCAACATAATAAAGGCAATATATGACAAACCCACAGCTAACATCATGCTCAACAGTGAAAAACTGAAAGCCATTCCTCAGAGAACAGGAAAAATACAAGGATGCCCACTCTTGCCACTCCTATTCAACGTTTTACTGGAAGTTTTAATCAGAACAATTAGGAAAGAAAAAGAAATAAAAGGGATTCAAATTGGAAAGGAAGAAGTAAAACTCTCACTATTTGTGGATGACATGATTCTATACATAGAAAATCCTAAAGAATCCACTGAAAAACTATTAGACATAATCAACAACTAAAGCAAAGTTGCAGGGTAAAAAATCAACTTACAAAATCAGTTGCATTTCTATACACTAGTAATGAACTAGTGGAAATAAAAGTCAAGAATACAATCCCATTTAGAATTGCGATGAAAAGAATAGAGTATCCAGGAATAAATTTAGCCAAGGAAGTGAAAGACCTATACACTAAAAACTATAAGACATTATTGAAAGAAATTGAAGAAGATATAAAGAAATGGAAAGATTATTCATGCTCATGGATTGGAAAAATAAACATAGTGAAAATGTCCATATTACCTAAAGCAATCTACAGATTGAATCTCAATCTGAGCATGCAATCCCAATCAGAATCCCGATGACGTTCTTCATGGAAATAGAACAAAGAATCCTAAAATTTATATGAAACAAGAAAAGACCCCAAGTAGCCAAAACAATCCTGAGAAAAAGTACAAAGCTGGAGGAATCACGCTCCCTGAATTCAAAATATACTACAAAGCTACAGTAATCAAAACAGCATGGTACTTGCAGAAAAAGAGATTCACAGCTCAGTGGAACAGAATTGAGAGCCCAGAAATAAAATCACACATCTATGGACAGCTAATCTTAGAAAAAGGAGCCAAGAACTCACAGTAGAGAAAGGAAAGTCTCTTTAATAAATGGTGTGGGAAAACTGGACAGTCACATGCAAAAGAATGAAAGTAGATCACTATCTTACACCACACATAAAAATTAACTCAAAATAGATTAGAGACTTGAATGTAAGATCTGAAACCATAAAACTTTTAGGAGAAAATACAGGCAGTACACTCTTTGACATCTACCTCAGCAGTATCTTTTTGAATACAATGTCTACTCAAGGAGGGGAAACAAAAGCAAAAATAAACAAATGGGACTACATCAGACTAAAAAGTTTCTGCACAGCAAAGGAAACCATCAAAAAATGAAAAGACAACCCATTACCTGGGAGAAAATATTTATAACTCATATATCTAACAAAGGGTTAATTTCTAAAATATATAAAGAACTCATGTAACTCAACAACAAAAAACAAACAACTCCATCAAAAAATGGGCAGAGGATATGAGTAGACGTTTTTCCAAAGAAGATATACATATGACCATTGGACACATGAAACGATGTTAAACATCATTAATTTTTAGCTAAAAGAAAATCAAAACTACAATGAGATATCGCCTTATATTTGTCAGAATAGCTAAAACTAACAGGAGAAGAAATAAGTGTTGGAGAGGATGTGGAGAAAAGGGAACCCTCATACTCTGCTGATGGGAATGCAAACTGGTGCAGCCACTGTGGAAAACAGTATGGTGATTTCTCAAAAATTAAAAATAGAAATACCATATGACCCAGCTATTCCACTACTGGGTATTTATCCAAAGAGGGTGAAATCAACAATTCAAAAAGATTTGTGAACTTCTATGTTCATTGCAGCATTATACACAATAGCTGAGATGAGGAAGAAACCCAAGCACCCATCAACAGATGAATGGATAAAGAAGTGGTATATATAGACAATGGAATACTACTTAGCCATAAAAAAGACAATATTGTGCCATTTGTGACAATATGGATGGACTTTGAGGGTATTATGCTAAGGTAAACAAGTCAGAGTAAGACAAATACCGTATGATTTCACTCGTGTGTGGAAGATAAACACATAGATAAGGAGAACAGATTAGTGGTTACCAAAGGAGAAGGGGGTGGGAGGAGAATGAAAAGAGTCAAGGGTGCATATGTATGGTGATGAATACAACCATATTATTGGTGGTGAACATAATGCAATCTATAGAGACACTGAAACATAATATTGTGCACCTGAAATTTACACAATGTTATAAGCCAATATGACCACAATAAAAAAAAATCCTTACTGACAAAATGACAGTAAAACAAGTTTCTTTGAGGAGAAATTAAATCCATTGGGGCTAATAAAATTGGTAAAATTGTAGGTTGTAGTCTCTTTTTTTAATTCTTCATGTAATTTTAAGAGAATAGAGAATTGATGTATTTCAAACATTGTTAATGCAAGTATATATTTTAAAGGATACAAGTAAAATTGCTCAAAAATAAAAATGGAATACATATATTCTTAAAATGTAAAGAGAAAAGAGGGATTAAAATTGAAATTCAATACAAACAGGAAAGGAGAAGAAATAAAAATCAATTAAGAAAGTAAAAGCTTGATCAATAGAAAAATCAAAAGAGGAGATATAGGTAAAGCCAATTTATAATGAGAATCATATTAAATACACGTAAATAAAATTTACCTGTTAATGTAGATATTTTCAGTTTAAATCAATAAAAATTAATCTTATTGTATAATCCTATTTTAGGATGTCTTTCTGTGACAAAACTGAAAAAAAAATAGGAAACAGTAAGGATAAAAGTAATAAGTAGAAACAGACATGCAAACCATAAACAAAAAGAAAACTGGTGGAACATGTTAAAATCAGAAACATGGAATTTTAAGGGGCAAAAGAATTATTAAGGATAAATTAAGTCACTACATAATGATAGGCTACAAGGATAAGACCAAGTCAACAGGGAATTATAGGCTTGAAATTGCATACACTGCTATATTAACCATACACTCTCAAGCCAATTAAATTAATGGTAGTAAGTAAATTTAAGAAGACACAAAAGAATCCACAATCATATAGGAGATTTAATTTTTTAAAATTTTTCATAAATAGATATACTTGTGTAAAATCATGTCATAAACCTCAAACTTACACAATGTTATACGTCATTATATCTAAATAAAGCTCTAAAAAATTAAATAAATACACAATTCAGGGCTCTATAATGTTGATAAATACAAAGGAAGAAAATATTTTGACTGCATACATTTAATCAAAATCATAATAAATAACTACAAACAAATCTTGAACTCATCTGAAAATGTGTGCTTTAGAAGTGTGGATATAGAAACTATAAGCCTATTTTGTATATAGTGCAGGGTTGAACAAATGTGTAAATTTATTGATGTTGTTAGGAGAGAGATTTCTCACTGTGGAAAAGTGAAATAAAATAGACAATGGGGGAAGCTCTTCAAGAATCCTTCAATTGACTGGAATGGGCAGAATCAGTATAATCTCATGATTTCTAGACACATACACACACATAACAATTTATTTGCTCTGTCTGTTGAAAGGATGTAGAAACAACGACACCCCAGTAGCAACAAGCACACATATCTCAATTTTTTTAAATATTTTTTTCCAATAACAAGAACCTAGGCCATTTGTAAAAATGACTGCAGGGCTTGGAAGGGAAGGTGCAAGATAAGTCTAAAACACCTCATTGTGCTAGAAATAAAGAAGTGCTCGAAAAATAATCAGGACATGACAAAAGAGCCAAATTGAAGAGGCTTTCATGGCCTACATCTGGGATAGTTTAAAAATATAACTTATTTACCATTTCTTGCTTATGTGGTCCAGGTAACATGTTATCAATGTACTGGATCAAAGTGATGCTACAAAATATCTTCATTTAACTAACCAGTCTGACTCCCACAAAAAATGTTCAGATGCCATAAATTTGTATTATAAAAAAGGTCAAGAAAATTAATATCAGTCCTGGGGCAGTAATGTAAATATGCATTGATGTGTGTTCCAAATGATTGCAGACCATTTCTGGTCCTCAAGACATAGAAATGAAAAAAATCCATTCACAAGATAAATTGATTCCTACCGTGTAATTCATATGATATAAACTGCTTAAGAATAGGTATTAATGGCAAAACAGCTGCTCCCAGGGCTGCCATGTGACTGAATTTGTAGGAGTTTACTTGTCATCTTGAAGTAACAGCCAGACATATTCATTAAATGAAATACAATGGACACAACATCCTCTGTACTGTTTTTTGTAACCTTTAGGTTTTCAAGAGTGACACTAACTCTACCATAAGCCCAACATATAACATGGTCTTTTATTAACCCCTTTGGCGATGGTGGGGACAGTTTCAGAGACTTCTTTTGAATTTTTACAGTACAATAACCCTCATCTCATGGGGCAGTGTCAGTGTGGGATTCTGACAATTTCCCATTACTTGGTCATTCCAAGTACGAATGTATACATGGAGATGGGAGAAATGAACACTTGGTGTGTCTTTGTATCGCGTGGCTACACTGTGAGTCATGTATGGGCCAAGACTCAATTTATGACCTGGTTCCCATGTAACTCCACATAACAAGAAGACCACGATAATGCTTTGGATCCCCTCACAGTTCCTGTGACCATCAGTCCTCAAAATTATGAGTATCCTCCTTTCCTCAGTGTGTCGTTACTCACATAAATGGTGATAGATTCCTTTGGAAAAAGGACTTGCGAAATATGTACCATAGACAGTTTCTACGGAATTGTATGCCCTTTCAATCCAGGAACGCAGGATGTCATCCAGTAACTGTGTTTCAGGTCTGAAAACCAGTTCATTTGTGGAAAAGATATTAGGGATTGTGGCTTTTTATTGGGTGGCTGCCATCAGCCTCCGGATTGTTCAGCCTTGATGTTTTTTGTTGTACAGATTAAGCAAGAATCATGTTGGTCTGTGCGGTCTTATAAATAATATGATAAATATTGATTTTTATACATTCTTTGTTTAATTATTCAGCTTCTTGGCAAGTGAAGAAGGAACTAGGGCAGTGGGGAGCCGTAGAGTAAATGATGCCTTTTCTCTTTGAGTCTTTCACAACCAAGCTGTGAAGGCAAATCATTTCCCGTGAAAGTGTTCTTTTGGAGTTAGATACGCTGGAATCAGGCTGGCCACGCTACCAACAGAATACAACACGAAGTCCTGTCACTCTCAAGCCGTGTGTATATATTTGGACACACAGTGAACTATGGCCTGTAAATGAAAAGCTTGATTACATTATATTGTTTCCCCTCTTTTGCCTCATGCATCTTTTACACAAACTTAACTTTCATGCAAAGAAGCCGGTTCATCAGAAGTGCAGTTTTATAGCAGGGCAATTCCAACCTCCTTATAATTCTCCTCTTCAGGGAGAACACGGATTTGAATATGGGTTTCCTCATCATCTCATATCTGACAGCCTCAAGCCCTCCAAATCGGTATTTCACAAACCTTCCTCTTCTTTTTAAATCTATTTCTTTGAGGTGTTCAAAATTAGAGAAGACATCTTTTGAGTGACATTTTTTTCCTCTTTTTATGTTTACGTTTATTCTAAAATCATAGTTTGTCTTAAAGCATCTTGTATCTGTGTAGAATGGGGCAGTGATTGTCACCTATTTTCAATAAAGGTAATGTGAGATTCAGGACAATAAATGTATCATCTTTTCTGGAAGATTATCATAAATTTAAAGTGACTGAAGATGATGCTTATATTCAGTTTGTTTTGTTTATAGCCAAAAAATTGGATAATAATGAGGATTTCATATGTAACTTGCTCAAATTTTTTCTTTTTTTTTTTTTAAAGATTAGCACCTGGGCTAACATCTGTTGCCAATCTTCTTTTTCTTTATTTTTATTCTTCCCCTAAAACCCTCCTGTACATAGTTGTATATTCTAGTTATGAGTGCCTCTGGTTGTGCTGTATGGGATGCCACCTCAGCATGGCCTGATGAGCTGTGCCATGTCCGTGTCCAGGATCTGAACCTGTGAAACCCTGGGCCACCAAAGCGGAGCATGCGAACTTAACCACTCGGCCATGGGGATGCCTCTCAAATTTTCTACCTTATATATATGTTTCTCAAGGTAATATGAGGTAAATAGGTGGCATTCTACCTGTGTTTTATGACTCGTTAATTTTGAGAAAAAATATTGTAATAACAGCTTTTGGAGAAAATAAAGAGATGTCGAGTTAATGGTAGACAACTATTTTAAGATGCACGCCAACTTCATAAAAGTAAAATTGAGGAAAAAAAGTAGTGTCTTAGATGTAAGCCTTTATAATGATCGTATCTATTTTAAACTGTTTCCATGATTTAATTAAATAATTTAGACGAACATACTGAGTGTGGACAATTTTAAAAGTATTTTGATATTGTTTTCCTTTTGGAGGTAAATGAAGCATTTATTCTTCTCTTGGGGTGAAGGCTCTCATATTGAATGAAGTGTAATTTTGGATATATGGCTTTCATAAAAAATGCGATAATCTAAATATGAATTTGGGGATGGATTAGCAAAAGCATACTGGTATATAACGTACTCTAAACAGTTAGTTTATTTTAAAATCATATAAAATTATGGAAATAGTTTGGGCTCTTTATTTTTCAACTCTGGTGATATTTTGTTAATATGTTTTGGTAGGGAAAACTCCCTATTTTAAATTTTGAAGTTTTAGAAAGTTATTTTATAAAGCGTTATTTCAGATTATTAAAATAATCCATTTCATAAACCATTCAACAAATTAATGCTTAATTATATATGAAAAATAAATTTTAAGGTATGCATTGTAATATGTAAAAAAAAAAGGAGCCAATGCATTGCTTTGAGCACTGGATCTGCATCTACATTGGATCCAAACAATGTTACTGAATTGATCAATAATGTAACATTTAAGATGACAAACTTTACTATTTTATGGTCAGAAAATGAAATAATCTAAGAATCAGCTTGAAATCAGAAATCTATTACTAATGATATTAAACTCTACTACACTACACATGTTGTCTTCAGAAAAATAAGCTTGTTAAAAGGCCAAATATATTATAAAGTAACAAAAAACAGAAGAGGAAATGAAATATGAAGTTAAAGTGTGAATTTGTTTCCTTAAATTTAAGAAAGGATTTTATTATAAAACTACATCCATCAGATAATGACACTGTGTGACACTGAAAGATCATTATTTTCAGACTTAACATAATGACATTTGATAGCTCATAACTTTAAGTTAAAAGAAGACAAATTTAAAAATAGCATACTCCGGCTACATTATAAGCCTAAGTTAATGCCATTTACAGATCACAGGGGTTTTTGGTTTCACTCTACAATGGCCTCATCCAGAGAAAAGAGACTGACTAAATCTGATTAGGACTTGTAGATGTGATGAACCCTGGTTGCTGAAAGCTGAAATGGCATTGATTTAAACAGCAGCATAGTGTGGTGAAATGAGCAAGGGTTTGGAGTCACACAAAAAGGTTACGTTTAGAAATTGCATCGTTACCAGTTTTGTCACCCTGGGAAAGTTATTTGATGTCTCGGCGCTCTATTATCTGTCTCTGCAAAGTTTGAAAGGTTATTGTACATTTTACATGAGGTGCCAACATTGTAGGATAGTAGTTAACACAATAAGCTCTGGGATCAGACAGACTTGGTTGAGATAATGCCACCACGACTTACCAAATCCATCATGGTGGGCCAATTCTACCATCTATTGGTACTCAAGGATAACAATATATGCATTTTGCTCAGGATTTTAAGGAGGTCAAGAAACAATGAATATGTCTCTTATCATATTGCTTGGTCTATAGTCATCACTCAGTGAATTTTAGCTATTTTCATAAGTAGAATTTTTATATGCTACACTGTTTCTACCTCATAGCTATGTTCCAAAAAGCTCACCCCTCTACATTCTACTCCATAGTTTATTGCTATTATTATGTTTGAGGGAGCAAATATAGTGAAAAGTCTACGCTCTTTGGAAGAATGTAAATATTGGCTTCACCACTTACTAGACATTACATCTTATGCAAGTAGTATATGTTTGCTTGGAAACATGTTTTGGACAAAAAGGTGCTTATGAAAATAACTGCCTCAGATATAGGTGGAGGCCCTGGGGGAATGGCTTGGCAAGTTACAGCAAATAGTTAAAATATCCTGCATTGGACATGTCCGTGAATGCGAAGCCTGGAGAAAGCAGAGAAAGTAGAGAAGAGATAAGAGATAAGCGTTCACATTGTCAGAAATAGCTTAATTTTACTTAACTGTTTTCTTTTTTTATTATTCAATTCTAGTTATTTGCATTTCTTTGGATTTTATTGTTGTTGTTGTAACTATTGCTTTATTTGTTCTTTTATGGAAATTACAGAGAAGGGCTGACAACCATATCAGTGTTATTCCAGCTCATTATGATCCTGGTTCTGTACAGAAATCAAAGCTTGGTGGTGTGAGCAGTTCATTGACTAATGCAGCAGAAGCAGAAGCTCATAGCCAGATGTGAATTTTAAAACACTAAGCTTGCCTCTCTCTTATTGAACATGGCATAAGATTGCAGGAAATTTCATTTGAAGCTCGTAAGAAAATATATCTCTGCTGACATCTGGTTACAAAAGTGTCCAAAGCAATTGTGAAATATAGTTCCTACTGGGTAAATGGGAGTAATGAGAGCATCCTACCAGTTTTCCTATAAAATGTAAATGCCATGAGAGTGGAATTTGCTGTATTTTGTTCTTCATTAGATGCCCAGGAATTAACCCAGAATTGCCAACAAATATTTATTCTAAGGATTAAATCACATTATGTAAAAAAGAACCATATGTAATACTAAGTATAGAAAAATAAGCAGTATTAGTTTAAATCTTTCATCTCATATTTTAATATTTTATGAGTAAATAGCATTAATGTACTCTAAAAATAAATGTATGCACATTACTTACGTTTATGCCTAAAATGGATGAGCAGCATGTTTAGTGCTGTGAACGCAAGATTAAGAGCAGCTAAGTAATTCAAGGCTACCTTTGTTTTTGCATTATATGAGGTGCATGATTTGTTTAAGGAATATTTCTATCATCTCTTCATCTCTGATTATGAAGACCTTGTTAAGATGTTAATGTAACTTCATACTTCAGAAATACAAACAAAATGCAATCACTATGAAAGTAAAACAATATATAAAACAAAAATTATGATAGCAAAAAATTACAGAAAGCTTCACAATCCAAAATTAATGTCATTAACTTTAGATGAGCGATGTCTCAGATGATTACAGAGAATTAAAATTCAATTTTTAACACAATAAGTTCAGGGCATACATACTATCTTACGACATGTGCACTATCTTTTATTTTATCAACTTTATTGCAGTATAATTGAAGAAAAACAAACCACATATTGAAAGAGTACCATTTGATTGCTTTTGACACATGTATACATCCACGGAAACCATCCCCACAACCAAGATAATGAATAGTTTCATCCTCTCCAAATTTCTCATTCCCCTTTTTAATCTGTTCCTCCCTCTACCTGTCTCTAAGCAACCATTGATCTACTTTCTGTCAGTATAGATTACCTTGCTCTTCTAGGATATTATGTAAACAGAGTCATTCAGTATGTATTTTGGGGAGAGGGTAAGCTATTTTCTTTTATTTAGCATAATATTTTTGAAAAGTTTTCATATTTTAAAAACATGTACCCTCTGTTTCTTTTTATTGCTGAGTAGTATTCTATTGTATGGAAATATAACTATTTGCTTATCATTGATGGATTTTGATGGATATTGATGGATTTTTTTCTCGTTACTTCATAAGGTATTCCAATAATTAAGGTGCTATGAACATTGGAGTAAAAGTCTTTGTGTAGCCATAAGTTCACATTTCTCTTGAATAAATTCCTAGGAATATAATGGCTGAGTCACATGGTAAGTGAATGTTTATCATTTTAACAAAGAAATTCCTAGAATTGAAATATGAGTCATGAAAAATGTGTGAAAGTTCCAGCTCCCACACATTTCACCCATCATTTGGTATGGTCACTCTTTTAAATTCTAACCAATCCAATGGGTGTTCAGTGTTATCTCATTGTGGTTTTTTAATTTGCATTTCCCTGATGATTAGCGATGTTGAATATACTTTCATATGATTGTCAGGCATTCTTATATCTTCTTTTGTGAAAGTATTTTTTTTTTGTCTATTATAACTGGGCCACTTGCCTTTCTATTGCTAGTACATGATGAGCTCTGTCAGTGTGGAAATATGACCCAAACTATGGGCATTCTCTCCTCCTGTGTATCCTTTTCTTCCTTCTTTTTGGATATTTTTCTTATTCTTTACTTTAGGATTTTATGTGTTTTTGCTCTTCACGGTTGTTCTGTCTTTATATCAGGCTTATTAATCAATAATAATAATATTATTTTTAAATGTGCAATACTTTTATCTTAATAGTTCTTTCCATATGTTACTTTTTTATATTAAGTAGATGTTCTTTCATGGTTGGACTTAAATTCTTGATTCTCTTTGAGACATCAGCAGAATTGTGCATTTATGCACAAATGCACATATGTGTACGAATGCATTTTTAAGCATCTTTTTGTCTAGAATTCTATTGTTTTCCTCTTGGATCAATTTTTCTATTACCTGATTGCAATTATCATCATGTTGTAAATTTAGTTATTATTGATTTTCAATTAATTTTAAAGGATTTCCCAAGAACAACAATGAAAAGGTATTTCCGAGCTTTGTGCCTGTCACAAGGGCTTTTGAACTCACTGGTTTTGCTTTCGATTCATCATGTTGGAGTGGGGTCTTCCTCTGGGAACTTACCTAGCTCCTAGCATATTTAGAAATACCTTTAAAATTGAAAAGTGTTTTGGAAAATTTGCTCAGGGCCTTGCAGCTTCTTCAGAGAAGCAAACTTTTATTCCTATATGCCTATCTGCGGAGATGTTGCATGGGGAATGGGGTTGAGAGTGGAGCTAACTCCTCTCTAGGAATACTTTAAAGTAATGACTGTTTCCAGTCCTGTGTCTGATGCTGTGCTCTGCCACCCTGGCACTGCAGTGAACCCAGCTGCTGGAGTTGTGCTAGAAAGGACAGCTCCTCTTTTGGCCACATCTTCTCTATGAAAGTACTAGTCAGCACCTTCCTCCTCGCTTAATCCAGCAGTTACCACTCTTCCAACTTCTTTCTTTTTTTCTTTCTTCCTAGTAAATGTTGATGTACCTTTGGCACATTTTATATCCCTTTGTTGCTGTGGATGTATAAATCAGAACTTTTACTTTAAGTTTCTGCCTTTAGAGATTTGTGGACAACAAGAATCTAGGTGAGTTTATTTGTCCATAATCAAACCAAATGTTCTTCTTATTAAAATTGTTCTCATTACATTGCAATTATTTTCTCACAAACTATAGTTTATTAATAAACTGTTCTTTCAGTGTCACATTCAAGCAGACTAAAAGACAGACTATAATTGGGTTATAAATTATTCTCACTTTAAAAATGTGATAGGTATTTGAAGCATGAATGGTTGAATATATTTGTGAGTGGAGGCAACAGATGTTTATTTGATCTCTCTAGACTAAATTTATCATGATGTCAATAAGGCAATTACACTTGGGCTCTGCAGTGCATTACAGGAACTGAATACCTGTTATTTTACCTACATTATGCATCCTACATTTTTCTTTGTTTAATATATAATCCCCAAATTTTACTACTTATTACTGAATATACATGTAAGCATCTTGAGTTTTCAGTCAGTAAAATAAATTATGATTTGCACTTGTATCAATCTCACAAAATTCCAAGAAGTACAGGTATATAGATTTTTTTTCAACGAATATGCTATTTCAAATTGAAAATAAGTTAACATTTTTTTTTCTATGACTGAACTCAGGTGGAGTTGTGCTACTTGAAAACTAATTTATTCAGTGCCTATGTTTTAGGTATTTGGTTGACATCTGCTTGATATTTTAACATTAAATGGTATGTAGATGATGCTCGATAATATTTTAAATGAATGAATGGATTTATTAATCCCTCAACCATCTGTGATTTTTAGTATGGGTAAGAAAACTAAACTTCAGAGTATGTAAACAACTTACCAAAGGCTATATAAGTAGGAATTAGGAAAAAATGGAAGCCCAGAACATTTGTTTAGTAGCTGGTACTACCTCTCTCACTTCAGGTTGTATTTCACTTTGTCACAAGTTATCAAAATCTAGCAAATTACAGTTTGACTCAAGTGCAAAGATGAGTCTACGACTTTTAATTCATCAAATATTTTGATCTGTGATTTTGATGGAGTCACACACTTTAATACCTCTGTATGTAAATGAGAAACTCACTGTATGCTCACTCTAAAGCTACCTTTTGAAAATGAAGGCATGGTTAACAGACAGTATTTCTGAAATAATAAGACACTTCCACCAGAACACGTGTCTCCTCTACCACCAAAACTCCTACTTCCTTAACAACCTCCTACATGTCTACCATTAGATTATTCATTTAATGAAATATTGCTGTTTTTCTTCAGTATATTAAAGCCTGATCAACATCAGGAGAAGTCACAGAAATCATAATTTTGTATATTATCAAGCTTTTTCTTGCTGTTATAGCAGCAGGGGTGCTTTTACTTAGCTCTCCATATAGAAGTGAAAATTCAGGCAAGTGTTTTAAAGGGTGCAAAATCATGGCAGCTGAACGCATCTACACCTGACTCTTCACCCTGCTTCCTGACCCTTCTTGCCTGGAACTTAGATGAGATTCCATGACATAGAGCTGCCATTTTTAAATCACTAAGATGAAAGCAAGTGTTAAGGTAAAGAGAACGTGGAAATAAATAGATCCATGGTCATTTATAATGATGCATTGAATTGCCAACTTGCATTTATCCTGATGTTGAAGGGGGCCTTTCAGTTGCTTAAACAATTCTTAATGAAGCATCCTGTGGTTTGGAAAACAAAATCTTAATTGGTAAAGATTAGACCCAATAATTCTAACATAATTAAAGCCAACTGTTATGGGAAAAAAGCTACAGAAAAGACACTCTAACATATTCGATGTCAGAGAAATTATATCACAGCAATTCCTTTTATGGAGGAAATAAATACTGGTTTTGTTTACAGGTAAATAAAATCCAGCGTTTATGAAATAAGGTTATGGAATAGGATCAATGGCAGTCAGTAAAACGTAGTTATTCAAATAGTTCCATAAATAATATTACGAGGCATTGCAGGGCGAACTCAAATATAAGTGTTAAAATAATTATTTTTCAATATTTTATTGGCTAGATTTATCTATTCATTCTTCCTTTGGAACTTTGTTGTTATTTTCATTAGAATTGAGTTAAGCTTTTATTTTACCAAATAAATATAGAAACAAAAAAATATTTGCACCAGTGTTGAAAACAAGTTAACATACTAAGTATTTTTATAAATTTGTGGTAGTTATGAAATAAGAGATTGAAGACAGACCCATAAACTTAAAAATTAGTGGCCAAGAGCCATTCAGATCTCCTTCTCCACAAATGATCCAATTTTAGAGGATAGGCAGAAGGAAAACGCAAGAGTGATGGGAACCATTTCACGAGGGATATTTCTAACATATTTTAACTGCTGAAGTTCATACCTATTTTTAGTGGTTCAGAGATATTTCAAGGTTAAAAAAATGATGGTATGCTGGCAGAGTCCTTCCTTGACATAATAGGGCCAGCCTCTCCAGGAGGTGGAACAGAACTTGCATTTCAGAATCAGGAAGGACTTTAGAAAGGGCCTACTACAAAGCTTTCATAGTTGGCCAACAGCCCACCCAGAGGAGAGCCACTAGACACCCGGGGGATGATGCTTCCATCACGCTGCTCTCATTCTTCCTCAGGGACCTTTAAAACTTTGCTCAAAATAACCCAACCCTCTACCTCCCTCCACTGCCTCCTACTCTATACTGAAAAGAAGTCCTCTATATACGAATACTAAAATATATTTGTCCATGAATTTTTAAAATGAGTGCACGCATTCCAAATTAATAGAGACAAAAGCAGACATAACCAGTCATATGGCAGTAGAAAGATTGCAACAGGAACCCAAAAAATCAAACAAAAAGAGAATGAGTGCAAGAGACTGACAAAAATAGCACCAAATATAGCATTTATAAATATTAGAGTGAAAGAATTAAATATTTTCACTTAGTGATAGAGAATTCTATATTGAGTAAAACTTGATAAAGTGATTGCATAATGTTTCTGAAAGTTAGTATAAAAGGTAACAATTGTTTGTTACTATGTATTAAATGATATAATAATATTGAAATTATAACATGCTAAAATTATTTTAAAAGTCTGGAAAGGATATACAAATAACAATAATTCTGTCATATGTTTTGCTATGTGAATTCACAGCTAGGATTTGAGGGTGTAGGTGGAGAAGGGAGATTTTGTGACACAATTTCATTGCAACCTAAAATATATTCTTTTAGAGAAACCAAACCAGATTTTCAGTCTAGAATGTGAGGAGCTTAGAAGTTGCCACTTCACCCTAACAACAAGTAAAAAGCTGAAGAAACTGAAAAATCAACAACTAGTCTTAGATCTGGCAGAGAAACGAAGTCACATGGCAAACCATCGCCCCCGAAATTGGAGAGATAGGTGAATACAGAGAATCACAACTTACCGGAGCAGAACCTCCACAGGAAGCTGTGCAGAGATAGGAAGACTTAAACTATAATTAACTGATGAATTTCTAGAGGCTCAGTGTGGACAAGCCTGAGAGACAAAAAATACAGGGAGACCTCGTCATGGGGGGCCTCCAGGCTTTTGTGAGTTTTACCTGCAAGAGCCTTACCAGATCCTTACAGCAAATATCAGAGCTAAAACAAAACAAAACAAAACAAAACAAAAAACCCTCTGGCTTCAGGCAAGGAGAGGGAAAAATAAACCATTTTGATATGTTCCAGAGCATTGCTTTCTTCTTAAGAAGGCCTGCCCTCAAGAGAAAGTATTTTATCAAATCCTACCCTGTTGGGGTTTTATCAGAGCCCAACCTCCTATGGGAAGGGAAGTCCCCAACTCCAGCACCCATTAGCCATCCTGTCCCACCTATGTGGGGGAAAAACCTGAGATGCATGGGCGAAGATCACAGTCCAGGGGCACAGGCTTGTCAAAAGACTGAGACTAATCATAGGACTATAGACCTCTTCCCATTATCCCTCACCTTACCACCACATTACTAAAGGGCCACTGTGTAGTTGATTAAATATATTCAACTGATCTTTGACGAAGGAGCAAAGGCAGTACAATGGGCCAAAAATAGTCTTTTCAACAAATGGTGCTGGAACAACCGAACATCCACAGATGAAACAATGAATCTAGACACAGAGCTTACAAAAATGGATCTCAAAATGGATCATTGACTTAAATGTAAAATGCAAACTATAAAATTCCTAGAAAATAACATAGGAGAAATGGTAATTACTTTTAGATACAACAAAAAAGGCACTATCTTTGAAAGAAATAATTGATAACCTGGATTTCATTTAAATTAAAAACTTCTGCTCTGCAAAAGACAATGTTAAGAATATAAGAAGACAAGCCACAGACTGGGAAAAAATATTTGCAAAAGACACATCTGATAAAGGACTGTGATACAAAACATACAAAGAACTTTTAAAACTCACCCATAAGAAAACAAAAAAAAAACAATTAAAAAATACGCAAAAGATCTGAACAGACACCTCACCAAATAAAGTTATATATATATAGGAAGTAAGCATATGAAAAGATGTTCAACATCAAATGTCATTAGGGAATTACAAATTAAAACAACGAGTTACCACTACCCACCTATTAGCATGGCCAAAATCCAGAACACTGACAACACCAACTGCTGGCAAGGATATAGATCAAGACGTCTTCTTCATTGCTGGTGGGAAGGCAAAATGATGCAGCTTCTTTGGAAGACAATTTGGCAGTTTCTTAGAAAATTATGCCTTCCCTTACCATATGATCCAACAGTCACACTCCCTCGTATTCATCCAAATGAATTTCAAGGTTATGTCTACACAAAAGCCTGCACACAAATGTTTATAGCAACTTTATTTGTAATTACCAGATCTTAGAAGCACCAAGATGTCCTTCAGTAGGTGAATAAATACATTTTGGTACATCCAGACAAAGGAATATTATTCAGAGCTAGAAACAAATAAGCTATTAAATCATGGCAAGATATGGGGAAATGTCAATGCATATTATTAAGTGAAAGAAGCCAATCTGAAAAGGATACATTCTGTACGATTCGAACTATACGACATTCTGGAAAAGGCACAACTATAAGAGTAAAATGATCAGTCGTTTCCAGGGGTTAGAGAAAGGGAGGGATGGATAAGAGAGCGCAGAAGATTTTTAGGGCATTGAAACTGTTCTGTATGAGACTACAATGATGAATATATGTCATTATATATTTGTCAAAATACATAGAATGTACAACACCAAGAGTGAACTCTAACGTAAACTACAGTCTTTGGGTGATAATTATTTTTCAATCTTGGTTCAACTGTAACCAATGTACCGCTGTGATTTGGGATATCGGTAGTGGCGGATGTTGGGAGGATGGAGGGCAGAGAGTACCTGGGAACTCTGTACTTTCTGCTCTAGTTTGCTGTGTACCAAAAGCTGTTTACTACAATAAAGTTTATTAATTAAGAAATACACTATACTACCATGCAGCTACACTGAATCATAGTAATATTTAATGTACTGCAACAGTTTGATCAGACATAGGCAAATTCCACTCTGAAAGTTTCTTGTCCTGATTCATAAGCCACCATCTTTCTCATGATCAGGGGAGGTCAACCAAATGCTCGAGAGTGTTTTCGGTTCTTCTGAGTCAAGCACAGCTTTTAAAATTAACATGAATAAAAACAGTCCCACTATGAAAAAAACATGCCCATTATTCAGAGTATGTATAACTTTAGTTAGATTTGGGTCAACATTGCAACTATGTATGTTCTTCTTTTTTTAAAAAAAGGAATCATAAAGAAATGTATGCTTTTATTACTCTATCAAAATATTCTTCCAGAACGCTGACATTCATTCCTTATCATGTTTATTGATATGCAAGTAACTTTAGGTAAATTTCAAACATATTGCAGTTATACATACTGTCTCTAAAAGTAAATGCTCACGTAACTAGCCTATCTTTATGAAGAGTTAGAGTAATTATTTCCTGGGTAGGACCTTCTTCTCATCTCTCTCATCTACAAGCTTCACACCCATCCTTTCCTTTCTTCCCTCCCCACATCTGGCATACACTTCTGTTTATAGATTTTTTTGTTTCTGAGCCCTTTTGTTTCTTGAGTCTTTTTTTTTAGCCTTTTTGTTTTGAGCCTTTTTGTTTTCTGAGCTTTTTCTTTTACAGATATTTTTTTTGGTCTCTTTCAAATTAAGGATGTTTCTCTGGCTCCAATTGCAATAAGCTGCATTTCCTCATAATGCTTAGGGAAAAAAAGTTGCTATTTGAAAAATCTAAATAAACATACTATTTATATCACACTTCTAAATGTGAACAAAGCATTTTATTTTCTAATTCTAATATTAATTCAGTGAAGCACTAGAATAATTAAATTCTTGTTCTTTTGGACTCTTACACTCTCAGATTTATTTTTTGAATTGCTTTTCAATCAGTGTCACAGAAACCACTAAACGATAAAAGTGAAATGAAAGATACTTTTAAAGGTAAGAGAAAAAAGAAAAAAATATCCACCAGTTTTTATTTCTTTATGGTTGAAGTAATAGCAATAGCTGGTTTGTTCACTTCATATATGATGCATACAAACTACAAGAGACCACATTCAATAGAAAATCTGCATTAGACCTGACCTGCATGTTCAAAGAAGTTGTTGGATTTTCCTTCTGAATACCAGTTTTAGTCAAAAGAGGAAAAGAAGTTTAGTTCCTTTTTCTTTGAATCTATCCCTGTGTAATGACTGAAATCTTATTTTTAAAACGTATCAGTGTCAACATCTGAATAGTAAAAATTAATGAATTGTTCTATCACGATATTTAACCATAGAATGTAAAAATTAAAGTTGAATAACACATTGGAAAATTATAGCACATTGACGTTATCGAATTGCATACCATAAGGAAACTACAATTCTCACTTTGAATGTTGGTGTGCTGTAAAGCAGGGGCAGCTATTTTACTTAACATTTAAACACATTTACTATCTAATCTTCAAAAGCTGGGAGCTCTCTCACATATCGTGAGAATTACAAAAACCTTCAATATCACACTTTACAAGTCAGCATCATTAGCACCTACATTTAAAATAATTTTAAAAATTGCTCACTGAAAAAATACATACTACAAAGAGTATATATGAAGGTAGATAAATAAGGAATAGGTATTTAATCAAAGAATAGTGTCCTTAGTTGAAATCCAAATACATGGCTTCTAGACCTACTCTGCCACCACCATTATGTGGAGGGAGACCGTGCAATATGCAGAGTTCCCTCTCTGTCCTATAAACTGAGGGCTGAAGTCCAATGCTTCTTCCACATCTACAATTTAAAAAATACAACTATGTTTTCTTCTATTTTAAGTCAGTAGAAACCAGGAGGTCTATATGCTGCTATGAAGAAATATTCACAAATTTTTGAGACTTGGATCTTGAAACTTGTTGATTGAATTACTATTAAAATATTATTAAATTTTATTTATTTATTCATAACCATAAATGTTTATAAGAAGGATGTTGGAAAATAGAACTTTATATTTTCAATGTTAGTGATTACTGCATTTGCAATATAATGCATTTTAAGGAATTATCTTTACATGGCAAGTAAAATTTCATGCCGATTTAATGAAAACTCACGAGTGTGTTCTTTCACTACTCAAAGTAATGAGTTAAATAGTATTTCACCATGAGATATTTAGTAATTAATTATTTAACCAAATTTTTGTGAACTAAAAATTATAATGTTTTTGATTTAAAGGAACTCTCAATATAGACTTTAATTATAATTTATGGATAAAGAAAAATGTTAGAAAATAAACAAAACTCAGGTCATATGACTAGAGATATAATCCTAAAATATTTTACTGAAATCTAGCCAAAAAGGAAAAACAATATGCTATATTGGATCTTGGTTCATTGTATCTCTTTAATATCCTTGCTAGAGCGCATTTCTGGAAATGGCTTGTCACATGGATAGTGATTACATTGTATTGTCAGATAGATTTATGTAATATGTGCATCACCCACATTTATTTCGTTTTAGTACGTATGTAGATAGAAATAATCTACGTCATTGCCATTTACATTCCATTGGCCAAAGTTAGTTACTTGACTTCATTGAACTATTAGAGGACTGAGAATAGTTATCTTTAGCTGGATGTTAATGTGCACATCAAGTTTGGCACCTAAAAGTAGAGGGTGAATGAAATGTGGAGAATAAGTAGTAGTTCCTGTACATTTTCCTTCATTGAGCTTTCAGAAATTTGTGTGCTCTCTTTTTCCCAGTGAAGAACACAACCTACTCCATCACTAGTCCCACCATATTATCAGGTCCAGGTTTATCTTAAGCTCTCTGGGTTAGGCATAGTTTATTCCACCAGGCTTGATGTGGCGGGGTATTTTTTTTTTCCTTACTGCCACCAGACTGGAAGACTTAAGAAGGACACAAGAACCAATGTTAGTGGATTAATGGGAACTCACACACACTGCCGATGACACTAAATTGGCACAACACCATGAGCAATTTGGCATTATTTAATAAAAATAGACATGCACATATTCAACAATTTGGCAATTCTACGCTAGGCATGTTTCTTTAAAACAAAATTCAGTGTATTTGCACCAAAGTACATGTTCAGATATATTCACATCAAATTTATATTTAGTAGGAAAGAAAACGAACTACCCAAATGGTTCAAATTCGGCAAAGATGCACTGGTACGGCTGTTTTGTTTTTTTAAAGCTGACATTCGTTTGAAGTGGTTACGATACTGTTTTGACTGCTCAGTTTTTATGCACCACTTCTTTTTAAATATTTTTAATATCTTCCTAGGGACTATCTATCAATAATAAAAAGGATAAATAAATCATGCATATCCTCATAAAATAATAAAAGACCACTGAAACCAAACGTAATATGACTACATACATCAATTTGGATAGGTCACAAATACGTAATATTGAGCCAAATAAATGAAATACACTGAAGAGAGCACAGAGTTTTATGTAAATTGCATAAAGTTCAAACCAAGCAAATACTATATATATAGTATATAATATTATATATATTTTATTATTATATATATGTCAGTGCAACAGATATATGTTTAAACTTTAAAGGAAATCAAAGGGATGATTCATACAAAAATCACAACTGGTTAGAGAATTTCCAAAGTACTATTTTTGTTCAAATTCTCAAGCTGGGTGTTGTGGCCATCTGTATTTATTTTAACGTAACTTTTAACATTGTAAATATATTCTCATTACAATCTTTTGTGTGTGTGATACATTTTATGTAAAAATTTTTGAAAGTGAGAGGATTTCTCGAGAAAAACAGAATATCTCTCAACACAGCTTCTTGATCATTACCTTTTCTGTTCTTTTTATATAGACAAAAAATGTGGCTGTTTCTTGCTATATCTTATATGTGGATCCCGGTAGTTATCAAGAGATTCCTCCGCTCCTTTCTACGTATCTGATACATTCAACACAGAATCCGGGGAGATGGTACTGTAGAATGGACAACACTACCTCTACCCTATGCTCCCTGTTTGTCACCTCTGTTCACCCACTGCTGTAATTGCCACAGGGTGATGACGGGGAACAAATTACGGAAGGGCACAAGGGGCTCTCATTTCTCATCCTAATTCCCTTCGCGTCAGCCCTGCCTCTGCTGATTTACAGAGAGAAAGTCTTGGGATCAGAGTAAAGGTGAGAACCTCAGCCCCATCTAAATTAAAAATTAAATTAAGAAATGTGGCCTAAGCCATAAAATGTAACTGCATTAGAAGCTGTGACTCAAGGAGCATTGCATGTCTTATTGGTTAACAGTGGGGGGTTTTTAAAAAATAGAAGGAATATAAGGACGTGAGGGTTAATATTTCCTGATTATTTGCTTCATAAAATATCTCAAAGGAAAATTGGAAAAAGTAATTTGTAGTATCGTTTATAAATATTTTGAATTTTAATTTAACCAATATGCTATCTTTTACCAACATTCTCAGACTCCTTGGAAATATGATTCCATTCTACCATAATGAGTTAAGAGAATAAAATGTACACCACACTATTCTTCTTTGTAAATGTGCATTGAAACAAACATAACTCTGGATGAAATAATCCTGCCCTACTAAAAATAAGGTCTCTTCTCCTTTTCCACTCCCTCCTCCTACCTCTCCTCTTCATTAATATTATGACTATCATTGCTACTATTATTAATATTTAATAGTTCTGCTCAACTTTAATACAAGGCAAATTGGAACACTATAAAAATCAGTCTTTAATGGCAATAAGCTATAATAAGGTGTACGGAGTCACTCATTTTATAAAACTAATTTATATGTATTAAGTATATTAAAGAAGGACCTTTTCTTCTTTAACAACGATAAAAGTGACTTCTTCTCCTCATGAGGTTTAACAGTTGCAATTTTTTTATTTGGGATTTTCCCAAGGCATAAGAATATAAATCTGCTTGATTTTAGTGGTTTGTATTTGTTTTGGTGCATGTGTAAAAGCTCAGATATATTTGCGCAGAATAAGAGATGCACAGCTAGGCAGGTATCAGTTCACCACATCTTTGGCAGCCATTTTAGAAAAAATTTTACAGAAAAGAGCACCTTCCTCATTTCTGAAAAATAAAGAACAATATTAAATATATAAAAATAATTTATGAAGGTTCTATATTCAAAGTTTGGTAGAGTGACCAAGGAACCAGAGAAAAGTACAACTTGACTTAAGAAAAAAAATTATCTAAACTTTAACAGAACATGGAAATTTTCCTCAACGCTTCTGGTGAAGTTTGTCACCTCTTTTTTGTTAAGGAAGAATTAGATATGAATATCAGGATCACTTGTACTTTATTAAAAGCTTACTGGAGATATTATATTCTTTTGGGGGTTTTCTTGTCTGTTTTTTTTGAGGAAGATTAGCCCTGAGCTAACATCTGCTGCCCATCCTCTTCTTTTTGCTGACGAAGATTAGACCTGAGCTAACATCTGCTGCCAATCCTCCTCTTTTTGCTGAGGAAGACTGGCCCTAAGCTAACATCTGTGCCCATCTTCCTCTACTTTATATGTGGGACACCTATCACAGCATGGCTTTCCAAGCGGTGCCATGTCTGCACCCTGGGATCAGAACTGGCGAGCCCCAGGCTGCCGAGAAGCGGAACGTGCGCACTTAACCACTGTGCCACCAGGCCAGTCCCAGATATGATATTCCTGAAGTTGTCCTTAACCACATAAAAGCTGTCTTTTCTTCAGGTGTATAAACATTTGCCTAAGCCACAAGCGTAGTTTTATTTTCTCACTTCTCTTTTCCATTTCTCACATATAATTAATCATTAGAGATAATTGATTTTACTACCAAAACCTGTATACTGTTTTCCATGTTCATTCTGCAATGTAGTACAGGCCATTATCTTCCACTCTAAATTACCACAAAACCTTTTAAGCTAGTCTCTTTCCATTCATGGGTCCCTCTGAATAATTCTACTCAATTATTAGTGATTATCATTAAAAATATACATCTGGTCACATATATTGCTCAGCTTAACAACTTTCTGTGAGTTCCACATTATTCTCCAGGTTAAGCAGAAACTCCTTAATATGGCGTACTAGGTCATGCAGTTCTGCCCTTGATCTCCTCAAGTGTCATCTGTCACCACGTGCCTTTCGCACGTTCATCCCTCTGTGCTCCCCATCCTCAGTGCCTCCTCCTCTCCCATCTGCTTGGTTACTGCTGCTTCTTTACACACCAGCTTGTATGTTACCTCCTCCAAACAGCATCCTCTAAATTTAGGGCACTACGTGTCTCCTGGAGATTATCATGCTAACTAGGTGTAGTTATATTATAACATATAGTATACAGAATTGTAATTGTTTATTTAATTAGGTTTCCTCAATTAAATATTAGGTGTTTGGGAGTACGAATTATGACTTTTGTCTACACATTCTTGGAAACCGGAGCAGTGTGTGAATGATTAGTGTAAGCTGTTGGTTAAATTGAATTGATTAAAATTGAAATTGAACTTAAAGACAAGGCTAGTGAATTTTTTCTGTGAAAGAATCTTCCAATATTTAACCTGAAAAATATAAGGACTTTAAGGAAGGGAGTGAAAGAAAGTATTTCAGAGAGAGAAACAATATAAGAAAGATTACAAATTAATTCTTAGTATATCTAAGTATCTGGAGTGAGTTTAGAATGGCTGAAACAGAGAGAGAGGGAATGACATAGAACACTGAAAAAGTTGCATATAATTGTGTGGATACCAAAATTTAAGATGTAAAAGATGGATAAGTGAAAGGTAAATTTAAGTAAGAAAGCAGAATCCAGGTGATAATGTTAGGGCATTCATTTTATGCTAATGTAAGAATTTTGTGGTCTATTTTTGAGACGGATAAGGAGATTTTAAAAGATGTTCACAAGGTGATTAGCTGTTTCCCTAACAGCACTGTGGAAGATTTGGAAAGCTTTGAGAGTGGTGGCATGAAGACTCTTTAGAACTCCCAAGCCGTTTATAAATGCCTCCTGACATGATTGATAGAAGTCATTACCTTTCAATGATTTCACAAGAGAGTTCAACTGTGTTCCACCAGAAGCAGAGAACTGGCTCTGAGCTCAATTATTCTTCTTACTCAGTTGACAGTGGAATCCTGCTTTTGTTCCCAGGAAACTTCTGAAGTTGAGTCATGGAAATATTGTTTATACAGCATGAATATCCTCAAGCTTAATTCATCCATTTTTTTGTCCTTAGTAAGCACCTCTTACTAACAGATGGTGAAAGAGACATGAGTCTATTTGACATCTCTTTCTTAGGCTCTCAGAGTGCTGTCAATATAATCATATGATTGACATTTAATAGAGCAGCAGTGTTGTATTTGTGACTGCTATCCAGTGATTATTTACTTTCTACCATTCAAAGCGAAGTGCTTGCATGCATCAGTTCACTACAGTAACTCACTGAAGCTCTCTGCTAGGTCCACACCTCCAAAACTAATCATTGTATTTGTCTTACGTTTCATAAGTGGTCACCTCCATTTTCCTTACGTCATCTTAAGGTATAGCAATTTCACTTTCTCCCATATATTTAACTTCCTTAAATGAACTGTTGATCTTATTTTAACCCATTTTTCCTATACAGAATTTCTTCATGTGACTCTTTTGTGAAATCTTCTGTATCAGAGCTTTTATACACACTAGAGAGTTAATATAAAACTCAATTACCATCCAAGACTTTTATCAAAGTTCTCATAGATTATGGAAACTGCATTTGTTACATATTCTAGTAAATAAATAGTAGAATTATTCACTGTGTAGAAAGCAAAGGAACTTAAAGAATTTCTACTTCTAAAAAGAAAATAAAAAGAATTTCCACTTCTTACTCAGAGAAGGCACTGTGGTGTATTGAAATTGTATACACTGGCTTTGAGTTATCTAGTCTTGTGTTGACATCCTTTTTCTTAAAATTGTCAGCTGAGTGATCTTGGCTTCAATAATTAATGCTATTAGATCAATTTTCTTATTGGTAAAATTATATTCAGTAGTGATATATATTACATGAGGTAATATATGTCAGCGCTTGGCGTATACTGACAGTCCATGATTTTACTTCCCTTTTATTTTCTACCACTTCCTTCCCATCGTGGCTTCCAATAGTTTTCAAGTTGCATGAATCTCCCTTTTGCATTATATTTTCGAACTTTCCAATATTTTAAAGATATGTAAAAAATTATATTCTCCTATATTCTGAGGACATTTCCTCACTACTAAAAAGGATAATATTAAAAATATGTTCTCTTTTAAAAAGCTTTATTAAGATTAACAAGATATAAACTAAAACAACTATCATTGTATTTACTTCATATGGTTTTAACACAGTACGGTCTTAACATAAATATGGCTATTTATAATACTGAAAATAATTTGACAACATAGATCACTTACTCTAGTATGAAAAATATCCTATTTTTTTCCTGAACTAGCAGAGAATTTTGTAACTAGTGTGCAATCAATATTTGTTGAGTTGTTGATTATGTTGGTCGTTTCAAAATTGTATAAACTTTGATTTGCTCTCTAATGATTTTTATTTAATAACTCTTTTTTTGGCTATATAAGGGAAAATAAACCAAAGAAAAGTTTTAAATTATAGTTTTTTGACTCATTAACTATTCCTCTGGTTTCCAGTAATGATTTAAAATCATACGGATAATTTGTATATTGCTGGAAGGTATGGGACACTAATCTCAGGGCTAAATTGTATTACTTAACATTTTACAAAAATTTGATAATTATTAATGTTGAATTTCTGTGAAGTCTATGGCTCTTTACACTGCCATTTCACAAATGAGTAACCTGGAGCTTCCTTCCATGACCTTCCAAAGGCTGCACATAAGTCAGTGGAATGGACCAAGAGGGAATGTTAGACAATTTTGATGTCAATCATAATGCATAGGGCAATATCTTCTAACTCAATCCATTGGCAACAATGCGTCAAATCTAATGAAGTAAATCTCATTTAAAAAAGTGAAACTTTTGTTAAAGCAATTCTTGCCTATCTCCTTAGATTGAGCAGACAAGTTTTTCATTTAAGTTCACTGTCTATATGACTAATTAACCTTAATGAGAGCACCCTGAATAGTATGACCAAAGTAGAGGTCAAAAGTAACATTAAAGAAGAAAATAGCCCTTTTATAGTAGCTGATAGCTCAGTGGGCTGTGTGCTCAGCATTAAATATACACAGCAGGAAAGGGGAGGAGGCGATATGTGTTCAATTGGCCATCCCTTTTATGGGGGAATAAATAATCCATCAGGATTATAGGAAGGGCAGTGAAAAATTGTGCCTTTCTTGCTGACATGGTTAATTATACTTTGGATTTGTACTTAGGGGAAAAGTAGTACCTATCTTTTGAAGTTATAATACAGATATTATAGTTGTATGTGATTGTACCCTCGGTAAATATTTGTTGAGTAAATTAATGGAAAAATGAAATTAATTTATAAATTAATTTTTAAAAAGTTAGTGCAATAGAAACAAATTATTTAATCTCTACCTGCCCTTACTGACCAAAACCAGAACAGAACACAATAAGATAACACACGGTTCTAATTCAGCTTACCTGGGCTATTATGGCGTTATACACAACTTTCATAAATTTGTAAACATTATAAAATAAACTTTTCGTGGTGAAATCAAACCAGCCAATTTGATAAAACAGTACATTTGGAGTTTAACCACGTTGATTTGAAAACACTGATTATCAAGATAAACAATTAAATTTTATAAAGGCAAAATAAAATCTTTAATGAAAAGAAGCTAATATATGAGGAATAAAAATTAAGCTTTCTTCCCATGTAGCAGTTTTGTATCAACTACCTCATTTAGCTATCTCACTAATGGTGGGAAATGAATATTATTACTCTTTTTGCAAAGGAAGAGACTTCAACTGAAAGCTTCGAAGCGAGTCTCTCAATGTCACACACTTCCTGTTCCACATCTCATTGTCCTGAAGCCAGCCTCACTAAATGCATTTTACTCTCCCAAAACTTCACAGTCATTTTTGTTATGGATTTTAAATAGTTGAACCCTCATTCTAGGATAGCCATTTCCTATTTCCACTACCTCTTTCACTGAACTAAGTCCTCCTTTAGTCAATAATTAATTGTTAAGTTTCTATTCTGTACTAAAAACTATAATTCCCTTTCGCCTGTCATGTCTTAATTTAGTGTTTCTTAAACTCAAAAGAATTCTCTGATGTTCCAAACATAAGTTTGGAGCCTGCCTATACCCGGGATTGCCAAAATACGGACTGCCATATCCAGCTTGCTGCCTGTTTGTATAATCCCTGAGCTAAAAATGTTTTTTGCATTTTTAATTAGACAAAAAATCAAAAGAAGAATAATTTTTTGTGTAAAGTGAAAATTATATGGAATTCAAATTTTGATGTCCATCAATATTTACTCGAACACAGCCACACTCACTGTTTATTAACAAAAATTTAATAAATATTTGAATTTTCCTAGATGCTCATAAATAGCCATCAAGGACATGTCTGATTCCTTGCCTGAGACAAGTTGCATCAGTTTCACCATCATGAAACAATGAAGAGGAGCCTGGGCAATTTCAGGAATTTAAAAACCTCAGATCAATGAAGATCATCTTTATGAGTGAGGTAGATAAAAAGTGTCATAAAAAAAAGATTCTATGATGAAAAAAGTCAGAGAATTACTAAAGAGTCCAGGTTTATTAAAACAAAGCCAGTTACATAAACAATATGTAAACTCTGGGGAGATAAAGGGGATATTGTGGAGAAGGAATTTGTGCATACGTGTGTGTATGTGAGTGTGTGGCGTTGCAGATAAATCATTTACTTTCTGTGTTGCAACCTCATGATTATGCCAGTAATGGATCTATTGACAAATAAAATCTAACTTCATCTTTCTTCTGTATAAGTTTTTTCAGTTTTCTTAAGATTTGTCATTTTAAATTAGATTTTATTCTCTTAAAGATAATTAATCATTAATTTGAATTATTGTATATTCTAAAATATATAAGTAAAAATTAACTTAAGCAGTAGGGATACTTTTAAATTAATTTCAAAATACTACACTTATCAAAATACTGGACTTACATATCTTTTGCTTTATCAATTTAAATAAACAAATTATTTTAATTTTCTGGTTCAGTGTTTTTATAATCACTTTTATACTATGGAGCTTTCATGTATGCTATCTTTTCTATAGGAACATTTAATGATGGAGAGTAGTGAATCCAAATTTTAGTCTGTGACTAGCAGCAGAATTTTAACTACTTCACTTTCCAATATCCAGTAGCTTATGTGTAATCCCTGATTATATCTTTAGGTGTTTAATATTCCTCACTCCGAAAGACCTTAATCATAGTAATTTCCAAGTTCTGCTTACAAGGTTAGATTTCTTATTTTAATTTAATGCTTTAGAACTCATCCATAACTCAGGATAATGCATGACTGATTAAATAAATAAACCTGAATAACTTATTGTCTTATTAGAAAGAAAGAGATCAAAATGTATTCAACTGGTTCAATTATAATATTAAGTGTGGCAGCCTATTGTTAGATTCAAATCTGTGTAACTGAACTGTTTCAAGGCTTCAAGAAGGCCAGATATTCTAAGTTTTTGAATAATTTGAGAATTAATTATTTTTTTTTCTGATTAGGAGTTTTTTGGGAAAGAAGATCAAGAAATGTGCCCTCAGCTGAAATACAGGTCATGGGATGGTATTAACAATTTTACTATGTGTTGATTACATTGTATCTTTCTTTCAAAATATCTTCCTGCTGGTTTCTATGGAGATGGTTTAATCTGTATTGAACTGAACAGAGGATTATTAGTGTGCCCAGCATGATGAAAACAAAAACTATCTTCTTGCTTGGCCCTAATTAATTAGGTTCGGTCTGTTTAGATTTTTTCCTCAGAGTTGGATATTTCCTGACTTTAGAGCTTGGCCTTACTATCAAAACAGGATTTCTGGAGTCACAAATGAACGCCTGACGTGCTCAGGGATGTGTTTCCACTCAGGGTAGACAGAGCTCCAACATGTCCAAGGAATGCACAACTACTGATAGCTCCATTTTGCTTTAAACTCCACAGTGGTTACACTCTTCAAAATCTTAAACTTCTCATCCTTCACCTACCCAGACCAACTCTTGGCTGAAGATGTGCGGGAAGGTATCATAGGGCCAAATTTTGGGACAGCTTACTATTTTCCAATAATATTCTCTGCAAATTTCAGTTGCTTCTGAAAAGTCAACTCTCATCTTTGTGTCCTCAGCTGAGAAAGACTACTTGTCTCTCTGCTTGATTTACCTTCTTCAGCCACGGATTTGAAAGGGCATTAATTTTGAAAGTATGATAGATGATAGGGTTCACCTTGTTTGTCTCCCTTCTATTAAGCGTCTCAGTTTTACACTGTCTGTTTTCCTAGGCTTAAAAAGATTTGCCCCACATATTTGGTCCAGTTTTATACCTGTTTACTGGGTACGTCAGTCCAGCATCGGTACCTCCAAGATGGTCCAAAGCAAAACTGTCATCAACTAAAAATGTTCTCTTCCTTGAATAACCTAGTTCTAAGCCTAACAATCCCACTGTATATTCTTCATTTGAATGTTTCAGCCTCAAAATTGATAGCAAAGTTTTGATTTCACCTTATCCTAAAATGATTAAGAAATATATCTATTCACAATTTCCAAGTAATTGAGCCCATTTTATTCAAAATTTTGTTTTTCATTTCTGCATTTAGTGCTTTCTTTTATGAGAAGGTAGCACAATATTTTGGCTTTTAAAACTGATAGGTATTTCTATGATGCCTTAATGTTTGGTGACTTTTGTATATATTTTCCTACTGCTTGAAAAAAATTTTTGTTGTTGTTTTAGACTACAAAGTTTGCATATCCTGTTAATTATATTTGGGAAATAATCTATATTTTGTGTCTAGTTCATATTTCAAATTTAGAAATATTTGTACTAAAGTTTACTTTTCTGTTTCTGCTAATGTATTCTTAATTATGTTGGTTTTGTACCTTTTCCGGGTTTTTGTGGTAAGGAAGATTAGCCCTGAGCTAACATCCATGACAGTCTTCCTCTATTTTGTATTTGGGATGCCTCTACAGCATGGCTGATCAGTAGAGTAGGTCTACACCCTCGATCACATCCATGAACCCTGGCCACTGAAGTTGAGCATGCAGAACTTTAACCACTCAGCCATGGGGCCAGTCCTGGTTTTGTATCTTTTAACAGGTGTTATTTGTCTTTTCCTTTAATTCTATTTTTTCTGCTAGTAATTTAATAAATTCTATTTCTTATGAAAAACCAATGCCTAAAAGCAAACACTATTCAGTGTTACCCTTACATTTGCTTTTTTGAGTGAGAATCATTCACAATGACATGACAAGGGAAATCCCCCGCTCACAGAAACTCATTCTTACCCCCTATTGCCAATTTATCTGAAGATTTGGAATTAAGTATTTCACAAAAACTAATACTATTCAATTGCACCATTTTAAGAATTATTCTTGTTCATAGAACTGCTAATAATGATTTAATTTTTAGGGGCACATGTTTTCAAATGTATTTCACCCTTTCCTGCCACAAGGCACCTTTTTTCTTGGATTTCTTGTCAATAACCAAAATGAAGAAAGAAGGCAGAGGTTATAGTTGGAATAGTTTCTCACCTGCTCATAAAGACCATTTTTCATTAAAAAAGACCTCAATTCATGAAACTTATGTGGCTTTTCAGATTTAGCATAAAATGAAATAAGAACATTCAGAGTGATATCCAACGTTAATAAAATCTTAAGCTCTGTTTTCTCTCTCTTTCTCTCTTTCCGCTCCTCACTCACACATATATCCACATGACATAACTATAAATAATTGTAAACTTTTTAAATAATTGTAAAATTATTCATGGCTTGAAAACTGAAATAAGATTGCATTCATTTTTTAGAATATACTGAAATACAAAATTCATACTGAATATAAAATAATGTGACAAATATAATAAGATAATCACATAACATAAACACTGTTTTATATACTTTAGAAGGATTATAACAGATTGCTCTTTCTGATGTAAATTTGCATGTGATATATGCAAAGAGTTTTCTTTAATGACAATTTCAATTGTTCACATTCTACAAATTTTCATATATTATGATACTTTGTATTCCCTAGTAATAAATTTCTTCATAAGTAATTAAAATGATTTATATAAAATGTTTTCAGAAGCAGTGACTTCATGATTCTTGACTCATTTGGGAGGATGAGAAATGTGCAGTATAATGATAGGTAGAAACAAAATAATTAAGGCTAAAATGAACATGTCAAACATCAACCTCATAATAACATGTTTTATCTATTCTACAACTTAATCAAATTGCTATTGTAAACCATTCACAGTGTACTAATTTAACAGCTTATAAATCTTTAAGAAAAAAAGAACATGACAGTTTAGTCTTTTGTGCATCTCTAAAACAAGTTGTTAGACTATTAAAAATCTAAATGACAACACGTAATTTTGCATTGCAATCACAACATAGACGTTTTTGGTATTGTTTTCCCAACAAACTTGAGATGGAATTGAATAAAACCTCATATTCATTATCAATTTAAAAGAGCCTACAAATCAAATTCTTCCAAAACAGGTTCTCCATCGTTGGTTGACTACTTTTCTCCTGTCACAGAACAGATGGAAGTAGATTCATTCTGTTACACGGGGTGTCTGGAGGCAAATACATGTCTGTGACATTTTAGAAAGGGCTTTCTTTACTGAAAGAGTGAAACTCCTAGTGATTTATAAAAGAAAAATATAGTATTACTATTTTTGATTAACTATTTCCCTTAAAGTCATTTTATCCTCACGTTTTAAAATTTATTTTATTGCAACTTGTGTACAAACATATGGATTTGAATTGCATATTATTTAAAAAAACAAGTTAAATTTTGGTTTCTAAAAAAGACTATAAAACTGTAACACAAAATATAACATTAAAAACAGAACTTATAAAAGTGTCTTTTAATAGCATAAAATTGCTGTTTTTTAACACAAATATGAAAGTAAAATGTAGTAAGATTACATCTAAAGGATGTTATTTATGATTAAATAGAAGATTTTCTTAGAAGAGGATTATATTTTCCCTCTTGTTATTTAGAATTTCACAAATTAGGTATGAAATTGATTTATTTAGCTAGTTACGTTTTTGGAAATGATCTCTTTTAGTAACGTTTATAAATGGGATATTTTTCACTATAAAACTCTGTTCCTGTGTGCAGGCAAATAGATTTCTGCCATAATCTTCAATTGCAATATAGTTGATATAACCCCCTTAAAGTATCTTCTAATTTGAACATATATTTTATCTTGGCAATTTGGAACTTAAAACTAGTGGTTCAAATTTTAAATTTGTAGTTAAATATTCTAGATATAGAAAGGTCAGTGTTATATTTGCTTTGTAATTTTCTAAAATTAAAATAATTCAATCTACTAAACTCTAGATGGATTTAAGAAAAATCAAAAAATGATAAAATAATTTTTTAATTACACATTAACAGTAACAATCGAGTTGTCCAGATTGTGAACAATGTGAGCATAAAATACATTAATAGCACAAATGCATTTGGGGAGAAACAGCACACTCAATTTCAGAGCCAGCAAGTTTGGTTACCAGTCTTAGGAAGACTTTAGGTAATATAATTAATTTCTCTGGGTCTCTTCTCACAGTGTTCAATGAAATCCGTGAAATATATTATCTCTAGTTTCTTTTTAGTGCCAATATTTTATAATCTTTTATTTTGGAAAGTAATTTCTTTATTACTATTTATAATGATTTAGACATAAAAAAGACATTCCAGAGTAAGTGCGTCACCTTTCAATTTACTTTATAAATTCCATGACAAAAAAGGGAAAAGACATGCTGTTAGCACAGGATTAGCTCGCGTCCATTGGTCTGGTACAGTGATAGCATACAAATCTCAGTGTTAGGAAAAATCAGTTGGTGAAGAGCTTTTAAAAAGTGGAATATAAATACAAGTTAATGGAAGACAGTGTTTCTCTAATTGGGCACTCCCTAAACTGGAGAATATGAACGATTGTTTTAAGTGATGGTAATATATGTTAAATAAGAAGAGAAGAAGAGAAAGGAACGTGAAGGAAGCCTGGGAGAGGAGAACAAGAACACTAACATGAAGATAAATATTTAAGGTAATACTCTTATTATGTTCTAATAAGTTCAGCAAATAGATTCCAACAAGATTCTTGCGAAACTTGCCAGAGTTTACGGCATGCAATATGCTTTGGAATATTAAAAGGCAGGATAGATTGTACAATTATTTGGTAATCATTTTTTTCATGAAAATTATTACCATCTAAAGAAATAATCTTTGAAACTCAACTGAGAAATGGTGCTTAAGTTTTAAAAGGTATGGTGCACTCTATACTCTACGCTCATTCAT